>NC_060190.1:1243867-1279102 GCF_021184085.1 Oncorhynchus gorbuscha
TGTGTGTGTGTTCCTGCGGTTTCCAGGTCAGGAAGCCGACTGGAATTCCTCGGAGCGTCAAGGCCCTTGGATGGGTGTGTCTTCAGTCCAACGCTCCGAAAGTTTCAACGGCGATGGAACTGCCCGGAACAAATACATGTTGACTCTGACGGGACGGAGGGGTGATGGGGGAGAGAGATGGGAGAGATGGAGGGGAGAGAGGGGTGATGGGGGAGAGAGGGGAGAGAGGGGTGATGGGGGAGAGAGGGGAGAGAGGGGTGATGGGGGAGAGAGGGGAGAGATGGAAGAGAGGGGTGATGGGGGAGAGAGGGGAGAGAGGGGTGATGGGGGAGAGAGGGAGAGAGGGGTGATGGGGGAGAGAGGGGAGAGAGGGGAGAGAGGGGAGATGATGGGAGGGAGAGGGAGGAGAGAGATGGAAGAGAGGGGTGATGGGGAGAGAGGGGGAGAGGGGTGAGAGAGGGGAGAGAGGGGAGAGATGATGGGGGAGAGGGGAGAGAGGGGTGATGGGGGAGAGAGGGGAGAGAGGGGTGATGGGGGAGAGAGGGGGAGAGGGGTGATGGGGGAGAGAGGGGGAGAGGGGAGAGAGGGGAGAGATGGGAGAGAGGGTTGATGAGGGCAGTCTTCAACCATCTGAAAGCTTTGTGGGAGATTTAGAGTTGGACTGGATCCCTGGTTCTACCCCCACCCTACAGGGGCCGTCAACCCGGTCCTCTCCCCAGGCGGGGCTCACCGTGGCTGGGCACGCCGATAGGGAAGTCCCCCTGCTTCCTGAGGAAGAACCAGACAATAGAAGGGATATGTCTGGAACTGCTCAGTCTGTTGACCACGTCACTACAGGGTACGACCCTGCCGGAATGAACACACACACGGACACACACACCTTACCCATGGACCCTGCCAGAATGAACACACACACGGACACACACACAGACACACACACCTTACCCATGGACCCTGACAGAATGAACACACACACTGACACACACACTGACACACACACCTTACCCATGGACCCTGCCAGAATGAACACACACACGGACACACACACCTTACCCATGGACCCTGACAGAATGAACACACACACTGACACACACACTGACACACACACCTTACCCATGGACCCTGCCAGAATGAACACACACACTGACACACACACCTTACCCATGGACCCTGCCAGAATGAACACACACACGGACACACACACAGACACACACACCTTACCCATGGACCCTGCCAGAATGAACACACACACGGACACACACACCTTACCCATGGACCCTGCCAGAATGAACACACACACGGACACACACACCTTACCCATGGACCCTGCCAGAATGAACACGCACACGGACACACACATCTTACCCATGGACCAGAATGAACACACACACGGACACACACACTTACCCATGGAGCCAGAATGAACACACACACGGACACACACACCTTACCCATGGACCCTGCCAGAATGAACACACACACGGACACACACACCTTACCCATGGACCCTGCCAGAATGAACACGCACACGGACACACACATCTCACCCACGGACCAACACACAGACTCACCCACAGACCAACACACACACTCACCCACAGACCAACACACACACTCACCCACAGACCAACACACACACTCACCTACACACTCACCCACAGACCAACATACACACTCACCCACAGACCAACACACACACTCACCCACAGACCAACATACACACTCACCCACAGACCAACATACACACTCACCCACAGACCAACATACACACTCACCCACAGACCAACACACACACTCACCCACAGACCAACATACACACTCACCCACAGACCAACACACACACTCACCCACAGACCAACACACACACTCACCCACAGACCAACACACACACTCACCTACACACTCACCCACAGACCAACATACACACTCACCCACAGACCAACATACACACTCACCCGCAGACCAACACACACACTCACCCGCAGACCAACACACACACTCACCTACAGATTCACCCACAGACCAACACACCTCTCACAGAGACCCATCCATCTCCCTCCCCAGAGCCCTGCGTCTCCCTCTCTCTCTGACCTCCAGCCCTCTAGCAGGCCCAGGAAAGCCTGGCCGGACCCTAACCCCACAAAGATACACCCTGGCTGGGCTGACGGAGCGGGGCCGGCCCCCTGGGGGGAGGAGCACCAGGAGCATCAGAGTAGGGCGGGGTGAGAGGGGACCTGGGATGACCCCTAACCCTGAGGGGTTAAAGGTCACTTCTGAGGTCACCTTGAGTCAGACCAGCGGACCTGTGACTGAGGGGCTACCTGAATCAGACATTAGTAGACGAACACAAACATCCTCCTCTCCGGATCCAGACAGAAGTAATCAAAGACAGACAACCATGGCAGAAATCAACAGTGGAACGGATTCATCATTCTCTTTAGAGACAGACATTACTAGTCGAACACCAACATCCTCCTCTCCGGATCCAGACAGAAGTAATCAAAGACAGACAACCATGGCAGAAATCAACAGTGGAACGGATTCATCATTCTCTTTAGAGACAGACATTACTAGTCGAACACCAACATCCTCCTCTCCGGATCCAGACAGAAGTAATCAAAGACAGACAACCATCAGAAATCACAGTGGACGGATTCATCATTCTCTTTAGAGACAGACATTACTAGTCGAACACCAACATCCTCCTCTCCGGATCCAGACAGTAATCAAAGACAGACAACAGAAATCAACAGTGGAACGGATTCATCATTCTCTTTAGAGACAGACATTACTAGTGGATCTCTATCTCCCTCAAACACTCTAACATCACAAATCACTCTGACTCCTCCCATCCTAACTCCCCCCACACTCCCCCAAACACCCTCATTGACTCACCCCCCTCTCCTCCTCCTCTTCCTCTCCTCTCCTCCCTACCCTCCATGACTCACCCCTCCTCCTCCTCCTCCTCTTCCTCTCCTCTCCTCCCTACCCTCCTTGACTCACCCCTCTCCTCCTCCTCCTCCTCCTCCTCCTCCACCTCCTCCTCTCCTCTCCTCCCTACCCTCCCGGACTCCCCCCTCCTCCTCCTCCTCTTCCTCTCCTCTCATCCCTTCCCTCCCTGACTCACCCCCTCCTCCTCCTCCTCCTCCTCCTCCTCCTCCTCCTCCTCCTCCTCCTCCTCCTCCTCCTCCTCCTCCTCCTCCTCCTCCTCCTCCTCCTCCTCCTCCTCCTCTCCTCTCCTCCCTACCCTCCATGACTCACCCCTCTCCTCCTCCTCCTCCTCCTCCTCTTCCTCTCCTTTCCTCCCTACCCTCCATGACTCACCCCTCTCCTCCTCCTCCTCTTCCTCTCCTGTCCTCCATACCCTCCCTGACTCACCCCTCTCCTCGCCCCTCAGCCCTGACAGAGACAGAGACTACAACGGGACTACAAATCCCTTCATCTCGTCTCCATTCACCACAGCAGAGCTGCCTCTGGGAGATGTAGTCCAGACCATCGCCTCACCTCTGACCCCTGATCAACCTCTACTGGTTACCACGACGACCAGCGCCACCACGACGACGGACAGTGAATCACAATGGCCAGAGACGGACACACCCCTGCTCTCACACACACACGCTACACACACACCTGAACACACACACGGTACACACACACCTGAACACACACACGCTACACACACACCTGAACACACACACGGTACACACACACCTGAACACACACACGCTACACACGCCATCCAAACACACACACCTCTCTCACAGACACCTGTACTGTCCTCAACCGCGGTGTCCCCCCCCTCACCACTCAATCCTATCCAGGATCACACCGCCGCCACCCATCCTGACCGTTCTGTTTTGACCCCGACCCCGACAGCTCTGACCTCTCCCCGTGGTCCGAACACAACTCCCCTCTACTCTGTCGTCACAACCAATCCTGTGGTCACCACCACAACCACAACACAACCGATCTCTTCCACACAGTCGTTCCCCAGGCTCAGGACCACCAGACCCCCACCCTGGTCCGCCCCTCACCCCAGCCAGGGCAGCCCATCAGCGGGTACATCCTCTGGCCTGTCCCCCTCTCCTCCCCTCTCCACCATCAGCTCCACACACAGACCCAGAGTCTTCATCCTGTCTGATCGGCCTGCTACCATCAAAGGTAGGGCAGAGTTTTAACACAGACCAGAGTCAACATCCTGTCTGATCGGCCTGCTACCATCAAAGGTAGGAGACCGAGTGTGTGTGTGTTTTAACACAGACCTAGAGTCAACATCCTGTCTGATCGGCCTACTACCATCAAAGGTAGGAGACCGAGTGTGTGTGTGTTTTAACACAGACCTAGAGTCAACATCCTGTCTGATCGGCCTGCTACCATCAAAGGTAGGAGACAGAGTGTGTGTGTGTGTGTGTGTGTGTGTGTGTGTGTGTGTGTGTGTGTGTGTGTGTGTGTGTGTGTGTGTGTGTGTGTGTGTGTGTGTGTGTGTGTGTGTGTGTGTGTGTGTGTGTGTGTGTGTGTGTGTGTGTGTGTGTCTGTGTGTGTCTGTGTGTGTGTATTAACAGTGTGCAGTCTGTGGTGTGTGTGAGTGTGTGTGTGTGTGTATATTAACAGTTTGTGTGTGTTTCCCAGAAGAGTCCATTGAGTTGCTGCTGCAGGTGATTCTGGAGGAGAGCAGCTCTGACCCGACCAGCAGTCTAGAGGACGACACTATAGCCTGGGTACACACACACACACACACACACACACACACACACACACACACACACACACACACACACACACACACACACACACACACACACACACACACACACATGTGTCGGTTACACTATCCACACCAGTCTGTTATCAGGTTATTATCCACACCAGTCTGTTATCAGGTTATTATCTACACCAGTCTGTTATCAGGTTATTATCCACACCAGTCTGTTAACAGGTTATTATCCACACCAGTCTGTAGTAGTTAACAGGTTATTATCCACACCAGTCTGTTATCAGGTTATTATCCACACCAGTCTGTAGTAGAGGTTATTATCCACACCAGTCTGTAGTAGCAGGTTATTATCCACACCAGTCTGTTAACAGGTTATTATCCACACCAGTCTGTTATCAGGTTATTATCTACACCAGTCTGTTAACAGGACAGTCTGTTATCAGGTTATTATCCACACCAGTCTGTTATCAGGTTATTATCTACACCAGTCTGTTAACAGGTTATTATCTACACCAGTCTGACCAGTCTGTTATCAGGTTATTATCCAACCAGTCTGTTATCAGGTTATTATCCACACCAGTCTGTTATCAGGTTATTATCCACACCAGTCTGTAGTAGTTAACAGGTTATTATCCACACCAGTCTGTAGTAGTTATCAGGTTATTATCCACACCAGTCTGTTATCAGGTTATTATCCACACCAGTCTGTTATCAGGTTATTATCCACACCAGTCTGTTATCAGGTTATTATCCGGCAGTCTGTTATCAGGTTATTATCCACACCAGTCTGTTATCAGGTTATTATCTACACCAGTCTGTTATCAGGACCAGTCTGTTAACAGTTATTATCCACACCAGTCTGTAGTAGTTAACAGGTTATTATCCACACCAGTCTGTTATCAGGTTATTATCCACACCAGTCTGTAGTAGTTAACAGGTTATTATCCACACCAGTCTGTTATCAGGTTATTATCCACACCAGTCTGTTAACAGGTTATTATCCACACCAGTCTGTTATCAGGTTATTATCCACACCAGTCTGTTAACAGGTTATTATCCACACCAGTCTGTTATCAGGTTATTATCCACACCAGTCTGTTATCAGGTTATTATCTACACCAGTCTGTTAACAGGTTATTATCTACACCAGTCTGTTATCAGGTTATTATCCACACCAGTCTGTTATCAGGTTATTATCCACACCAGTCTGTTATCAGGTTATTATCCACACCAGTCTGTTATCAGGTTATTATCCACACCAGTCTGTAGTAGTTAACAGGTTATTATCCACATCAGTCTGTAGTAGTTATCAGGTTATTATCCACACCAGTCTGTTATCAGGTTATTATCCACACCAGTCTGTTATGTTATTATCCACACCAGTCTGTTATCAGGTTATTATCCACACCAGTCTGTTATCAGGTTATTATCCACACCAGTCTGTTATCAGGTTATTATCTACACCAGTCTGTTATCAGGTTATTATCCACACCAGTCTGTTAACAGGTTATTATCCACACCAGTCTGTGTAGTTAACAGGTTATTATCACACCAGTCTGTTATCAGGTTATTATCCACACCAGTCTGTAGTAGTTAACAGGTTATTATCCACACCAGTCTGTAGTAGTTATCAGGTTATTATCCACACCAGTCTGTTAACAGGTTATTATCCACACCAGTCTGTTATCAGGTTATTATCACACCAGTCTGTTAACAGGTTATTATCCACACCAGTCTGTTATCAGGTTATTATCCACACCAGTCTGTTATCAGGTTATTATCTACACCAGTCTGTTAACAGGTTATTATCTACACCAGTCTGTTATCAGGTTATTATCCCACCAGTCTGTTATCAGGTTATTATCCACACCAGTCTGTTATCAGGTCCACACCAGTCTGTTATCAGGTTATTATCCACACCAGTCTGTAGTAGTTAACAGGTTATTATCCACACCAGTCTGTAGTAGTTATCAGGTTATTATCCACACCAGTCTGTTATCAGGTTATTATCCACACCAGTCTGTTATCAGGTTATTATCCACACCAGTCTGTTAACAGGTTATTATCCACACCAGTCTGTTAACAGGTTATTATCCACACCAGTCTGTTAACAGGTTATTATCCACACCAGTCTGTTAACAGGTTATTATCCACACCAGTCTGTAGTAGTTAACAGGTTATTATCCACACCAGTCTGTTATCAGGTTATTATCCACACCAGTCTGTTATCAGGTTATTATCCACACCCGTCTGTTATCAGGTTATTATCCACACCAGTCTGTTAACAGGTTATTATCCACACCAGTCTGTTATCAGGTTATTATCCACACCAGTCTGTTATCAGGTTATTATCCACACCAGTCTGTTGTCAGGTTATTATCCACACTAGTCTGTTATCAGGTTATTATCCACACCAGTCTGTAGTAGTTAACAGGTTATTATCCACACCAGTCTGTTATCAGGTTATTATCCACACCAGTCTCTTAACAGGTTATTATCTACACCAGTCTGTTAACAGGTTATTATCCACACCAGTCTGTTATCAGGTTATTATCCACACCAGTCTGTTAACAGGTTATTATCCACACCAGTCTGTTATCAGGTTATTATCCACACCAGTCTGTTATCAGGTTATTATCTACACCAATCTGTTAACAGGTTATTATCCACACCAGTCTGTTAACAGGTTATTATCCACACCAGTCTGTTATCAGGTTATTATCCACACCAGTCTGTTAACAGGTTATTATCCACACCAGTCTGTAGTAGTTAACAGGTTATTATCCACACCAGTCTGTTATCAGGTTATTATCCACACCAGTCTGTTATCAGGTTATTATACACCAGTCTGTTATCAGGTTATTATCCACACCAGTCTGTTATCAGGTTATTATCCACACCAGTCTGTTATCAGGTTATTATCCACACCAGTCTGTAGTAGTTAACAGGTTATTATCCACACCAGTCTGTTAACAGGTTATTATCCACACCAGTCTGTTAACAGGTTATTATCCACACCAGTTATTATCCACACCAGTCTGTTATCAGTTATTATCCACACCAGTCTGTTAACAGGTTATTATCCACACCAGTCTGTTAGTTAACAGGTTATTATCCACACCAGTCAGGTTATTATCCACACCAGTCTGTTAACAGGTTATTATCCACACCAGTCTGTTAGTTATCAGGTTATTCCACACCAGTCTGTTAACAGGTTATTATCCACACCAGTCTGTAGTAGTTAACAGGTTATTATCCACACCAGTCTGTTATCAGGTTATTATCCACACCAGTCTGTTAACAGGTTATTATCCACACCAGTCTGTTAACAGGTTAGTCTGTTAACCACACCAGTCTGTTATCAGGTTATTATCCACACCAGTCTGTTAACAGGTTATTATCCACACCAGTCTGTTAACAGGTTATTATCTACACCAGTCTGTAGTAGTTAACAGGTTATTATCCACACCAGTCTGTTATCAGGTTATTATCCACACCAGTCTGTTATCAGGTTATTATCCACACCAGTCTGTTAACAGGTTATTATCCACACCAGTCTGTAGTAGTTAACAGGTTATTATCCACACCAGTCTGTAGTAGTTAACAGGTTATTATCCACACCAGTCTGTTATCAGGTTATTATCCACACCAGTCTGTAGTAGTTAACAGGTTATTATCCACACCAGTCTGTAGTAGTTATCAGGTTATTATCCACACCAGTCTGTTAACAGGTTATTATCCACACCAGTCTGTTATCAGGTTATTATCTACACCAGTCTGTTAACAGGTTATTATCCACACCAGTCTGTTATCAGGTTATTATCCACACCAGTCTGTTATCAGGTTATTATCTACACCAGTCTGTTAACAGGTTATTATCCACACCAGTCTGTTATCAGGTTATTATCCACACCAGTCTGTTATCAGGTTATTATCCACACCAGTCTGTTATCAGGTTATTATCCACACCAGTCTGTTATCAGGTTATTATCCACACCAGTCTGTAGTAGTTAACAGGTTATTATCCACATCAGTCTGTAGTAGTTATCAGGTTATTATCCACACCAGTCTGTTATCAGGTTATTATCCACACCAGTCTGTTATCAGGTTATTATCCACACCAGTCTGTTATCAGGTTATTATCCACACCAGTCTGTTATCAGGTTATTATCCACACCAGTCTGTTATCAGGTTATTATCTACACCAGTCTGTTATCAGGTTATTATCCACACCAGTCTGTTAACAGGTTATTATCCACACCAGTCTGTAGTAGTTAACAGGTTATTATCCACACCAGTCTGTTATCAGGTTATTATCCACACCAGTCTGTAGTAGTTAACAGGTTATTATCCACACCAGTCTGTAGTAGTTATCAGGTTATTATCCACACCAGTCTGTTAACAGGTTATTATCCACACCAGTCTGTTATCAGGTTATTATCTACACCAGTCTGTTAACAGGTTATTATCCACACCAGTCTGTTATCAGGTTATTATCCACACCAGTCTGTTATCAGGTTATTATCTACACCAGTCTGTTAACAGGTTATTATCTACACCAGTCTGTTATCAGGTTATTATCCACACCAGTCTGTTATCAGGTTATTATCCACACCAGTCTGTTATCAGGTTATTATCCACACCAGTCTGTTATCAGGTTATTATCCACACCAGTCTGTAGTAGTTAACAGGTTATTATCCACACCAGTCTGTAGTAGTTATCAGGTTATTATCCACACCAGTCTGTTATCAGGTTATTATCCACACCAGTCTGTTATCAGGTTATTATCCACACCAGTCTGTTAACAGGTTATTATCCACACCAGTCTGTTATCAGGTTATTATCCACACCAGTCTGTTAACAGGTTATTATCCACACCAGTCTGTTATCAGGTTATTATCCACACCAGTCTGTTATCAGGTTATTATCTACACCAATCTGTTAACAGGTTATTATCCACACCAGTCTGTTAACAGGTTATTATCCACACCAGTCTGTTATCAGGTTATTATCCACACCAGTCTGTTAACAGGTTATTATCCACACCAGTCTGTAGTAGTTAACAGGTTATTATCCACACCAGTCTGTTATCAGGTTATTATCCACACCAGTCTGTTATCAGGTTATTATCCACACCAGTCTGTTATCAGGTTATTATCCACACCAGTCTGTAGTAGTTAACAGGTTATTATCCACACCAGTCTGTTAACAGGTTATTATCCACACCAGTCTGTAGTAGTTAACAGGTTATTATCCACACCAGTCTGTTAACAGGTTATTATCCACACCAGTCTGTTATCAGGTTATTATCCACACCAGTCTGTTATCAGGTTATTATCCACACCAGTCTGTTAACAGGTTATTATCCACACCAGTCTGTAGTAGTTAACAGGTTATTATCCACACCAGTCTGTTATCAGGTTATTATCCACACCAGTCTGTTATCAGGTTATTATCCACACCAGTCTGTTAACAGGTTATTATCCACACCAGTCTGTTAACAGGTTATTATCCACACCAGTCTGTAGTAGTTATCAGGTTATTATCCACACCAGTCTGTTAACAGGTTATTATCCACACCAGTCTGTAGTAGTTAACAGGTTATTATCCACACCAGTCTGTAGTAGTTATCAGGTTATTATCCACACCAGTCTGTTAACAGGTTATTATCCACACCAGTCTGTTAACAGGTTATTAACCACACCAGTCTGTTATCAGGTTATTATCCACACCAGTCTGTTAACAGGTTATTATCCACGCCAGTCTGTAGTAGTTAACAGGTTATTATCCACACCAGTCTGTTAACAGGTTATTATCTACACCAGTCTGTTATCAGGTTATTATCCACACCAGTCTGTTAACAGGTTATTATCCACACCAGTCTGTTATCAGGTTATTATCCACACCAGTCTGTAGTAGTTATCAGGTTATTATCCACACCAGTCTGTTAACAGGTTATTATCCAGACCAGTCTGTAGTAGTTAACAGGTTATTATCCACACCAGTCTGTTAACAGGTTATTATCCACACCAGTCTGTTATCAGGTTATTATCCACACCAGTCTGTAGTAGTTATCAGGTTATTATCCACACCAGTCTGTTATCAGGTTATTATCCACACCAGTCTGTTATCAGGTTATTATCCACACCAGTCTGTTATCAGGTTATTATCCACACCAGTCTGTAGTAGTTAACAGGTTATTATCCACACCAGTCTGTAGTAGTTAACAGGTTATTATCCACACCAGTCTGTAGTAGTTATCAGGTTATTATCCACACCAGTCTGTTATCAGGTTATTATCCACACCAGTCTGTTATCAGGTTATTATCCACACCAGTCTGTTAACAGGTTATTATCCACACCAGTCTGTTAACAGGTTATTATCCACACCAGTCTGTTAACAGGTTATTATCCACACCAGTCTGTTACCAGGTTATTATCCACACCAGTCTGTTAACAGGTTATTATCCACACCAGTCTGTTAACAGGTTATTATCCACACCAGTCTGTTAACAGGTTATTATCCACACCAGTCTGTAGTAGTTATCAGGTTATTATCCACACCAGTCTGTTATCAGGTTATTATCCACACCAGTCTGTTAACAGGTTATTATCCACACCAGTCTGTAGTAGTTAACAGGTTATTATCCACACCAGTCTGTAGTAGTTATCAGGTTATTATCCACACCAGTCTGTTATCAGGTTATTATCCACACCAGTCTGTAGTAGTTATCAGGTTATTATCCATTAGTAGTTCTCTGTAATGAACCCCAGTCTGTAGTCGTGAATTGACGGTGTACTTCCTCCTCCCATGCTGCAGGTGGCGCCCTACCTCCAGAGAGCCCCGGGATTCCAGGACCTGCAGGGGGTTTGGAGCAGGTGATTATTTACACTGGAATGAATTGAGACTGTGTTTCTGATACACAATGAATTGAGACTGTGTTTCTGATACACAATGAAATGAGACTGTGTTTCTGATACACAATGAAATGAGACTGTGTTTCTGATACACAATGAAATGAGACTGTGTTTCTGATACATAATTAAATGAATTGAGACTGTGTTTCTGATACATAATTAAATGAATTGAGACTGTGTTTCTGATACACAATGAATTGAGACTGTGTTTCTGATACACAATGAATTGAGACTGTGTTTCTGATACACAATGAAATGAGACTGTGTTTCTGATAGACAATGAAATGAGACTGTGTTTCTGATACACAATGAAATGAGACTGTGTTTCTGATACACATTGAATTGAGACTGTGTTTCTGATACACAATGAAATGAGACTGTGTTTCTGATACACAATGAATTGAGACTGTGTTTCTGATACATAATTAAATGAATTGAGACTGTGTTTCTGATACACAATGAAATGAGACTGTGTTTCTGATACATAATGAAATGAATTGAGACTGTGTTTCTGATACACAATGAATTGAGACTGTGTTTCTGATACACATTGAAATTAATTGAGACTGTGTTTCTGGTACACAATGAAATGAGACTGTGTTTCTGATACACAATGAAATGAGACTGTGTTTCTGATGATGTTGTGGTGGACAGCCATTATAAAAGTGCTTAACGAGAAACTGGTAAAATGATGTTTGTTGTGTAGCTAGCCACTGAATGGCCTCTGAGTTCACTACCACTCTCAGCATGCAGTCGGAGCCACTGTTGGAGATAACTAGCGCTCTCAAATCTGACCCTGATGTCTACAGAAGATGGTAGTTTTATTCATAACATGGCTAACTTAGCTAGCTAACATACACTTAGAGAAAACAAGTTACATTAAGTGGCTAGCTAGCTAGCGTCAGCGCTGTTGGAGATAACTACGCTCTCAAATCTGACCCTGATGTCTACAGAAGATGGTAGTTTTATTCATAACATGGCTAACTTAGCTAGCTAACATACACTTAGAGAAAACAAGTTACATTAAGTGGCTAGCTAGCTAGCGTCAGCGCTGTTGGAGATAACTAGCGCTCTCAAATCTGACCTTGATGTCTACAGAAGATGGTAGTTTTATTCATAACATGGCTAACTTAGCTAGCTAACATACACTTAGAGAAAACAAGTTACATTAAGTGGCTAGCTAGCCAGCGCTGTTGGAGATAACTAGCGCTCTCAAATCTGACCCTGATGTCTACAGAAGATGGTAGTTTTATTCATAACATGGCTAACTTAGCTAGCTAACATACACTTAGAGAAAACAAGTTACATTAAGTGGCTAGCTAGCTAGCGTCAGCGCTGTTGGAGATAACTAGCGCTCTCAAATCTGACCCTGATGTCTACAGAAGATGGTAGTTTTATTCATAACATGGCTAACTTAGCTAGCTAACATACACTTAGAGAAAACAAGTTACATTAAGTGGCTAGCTAGCTAGCGTCAGCGCTGTTGGAGATAACTAGCGCTCTCAAATCTGACCCTGATGTCTACAGAAGATGGTAGTTTTATTCATAACATGGCTAACTTAGCTAGCTAACATACACTTAGAGAAAACAAGTTACATTAAGTGGCTAGCTAGCTAGCGTCAGCGCTGTTGGAGATAACTAGCGCTCTCAAATCTGACCCTGATGTCTACAGAAGATGGTAGTTTTATTCATAACATGGCTAACTTAGCTAGCTAACATACACTTAGAGAAAACAAGTTACATTAAGTGGCTAGCTAGCTAGCGTCAGCTCTGTTGGGTGGTCAATGAGACAGAAAGCTAACTAACCAGATGAGCTAGCTAAAAAATTTACCAAAAGTGGACACTCATGACCAGGTGTGATTAATATATTAAACCTCTAGAGGTACAGAGTGTGATTAATATATTAAACCTCTAGTGGTACAGAGTGTGATTAATATATTAAACCTCTAGTGGTACAGAGTGTGATTAATATATTAAACCTCTAGAGGTACAGAGTGTGATTAATATATTAAACCTCTAGTGGTACAGAGTGTGATTAATATATTAAACCTCTAGTGGTACAGAGTGTGATTAATATATTAAACCTCTAGAGGTACAGAGTGTGATTAATATATTAAACCTCTAGAGGTACAGAGTGTGATTAATATATTAAACCTCTAGTGGTACAGAGTGTGATTAATATATTAAACCTCTAGTGGTACAGAGTGTGATTAATATATTAAACCTCTAGTGGTACAGAGTGTGATTAATATATTAAACTGTCCTCTAGTGGTACAGAGTGTGATTAATATATTAAACTGTCCTCTAGTGGTACAGAGTGTGATTAATATATTAAACTGTCCTCTAGTGGTACAGAGTGTGATTAATATATTAAACCTCTAGTGGTACAGAGTGTGATTAATATATTAAACCTCTAGAGGTACAGAGTGTGATTAATATATTAAACCTCTAGAGGTACAGAGTGTGATTAATATATTAAACCTCTAGTGGTACAGAGTGTGATTAATATATTAAACCTCTAGTGGTACAGAGTGTGATTAATATATTAAACCTCTAGAGGTACAGAGTGTGATTAATATATTAAACCTCTAGAGGTACAGAGTGTGATTAATATATTAAACCTCTAGTGGTACAGAGTGTGATTAATATATTAAACTGTCCTCTAGAGGTACAGAGTGTGATTAATATATTAAACCTCTAGAGGTACAGAGTGTGATTAATATATTAAACCTCTAGTGGTACAGAGTGTGATTAATATATTAAACCTCTAGTGGTACAGAGTGTGATTAATATATTAAACCTCTAGTGGTACAGAGTGTGATTAATATATTAAACCTCTAGTGGTACAGAGTGTGATTAATATATTAAACCTCTAGAGGTACAGAGTGTGATTAATATATTAAACCTCTAGAGGTACAGAGTGTGATTAATATATTAAACTGTCCTCTAGAGGTACAGAGTGTGATTAATATATTAAACTGTCCTCTAGTGGTACAGAGTGTGATTAATATATTAAACCTCTAGAGGTACAGAGTGTGATTAATATATTAAACCTCTAGTGGTACAGAGTGTGATTAATATATTAAACCTCTAGTGGTACAGAGTGTGATTAATATATTAAACCTCTAGTGGTACAGAGTGTGATTAATATATTAAACCTCTAGTGGTACAGAGTGTGATTAATATATTAAACCTCTAGTGGTACAGAGTGTGATTAATATATTAAACCTCTAGTGGTACAGAGTGTGATTAATATATTAAACCTCTAGTGGTACAGAGTGTGATTAATATATTAAACCTCTAGAGGTACAGAGTGTGATTAATATATTAAACTGTCCTCTAGTGGTACAGAGTGTGATTAATATATTAAACTGTCCTCTAGTGGTACAGAGTGTGATTAATATATTAAACCTCTAGTGGTACAGAGTGTGATTAATATATTAAACTGTCCTCTAGTGGTACAGAGTGTGATTAATATATTAAACTGTCCTCTAGTGGTACAGAGTGTGATTAATATATTAAACCTCTAGTGGTACAGAGTGTGATTAATATATTAAACCTCTAGTGGTACAGAGTGTGATTAATATATTAAACTGTCCTCTAGTGGTACAGAGTGTGATTAATATATTAAACTGTCCTCTAGAGGTACAGAGTGTGATTAATATATTAAACCTCTAGAGGTACAGAGTGTGATTAATATATTAAACCTCTAGTGGTACAGAGTGTGATTAATATATTAAACCTCTAGTGGTACAGAGTGTGATTAATATATTAAACTGTCCTCTAGTGGTACAGAGTGTGATTAATATTAAATCTAAGGTACAGAGTGTGATTAATATATTAAACCTCTAGTGGTACAGAGTGATTAATATATTAAACCTCTGATTAATATATTAAACCTCTAGAGGTACAGAGTGTGATTAATATATTAAACCTCTAGTGGTACAGAGTGTGATTAATATATTAAACTGTCCTCTAGAGGTACAGAGTGTGATTAATATATTAAACCTCTAGAGGTACAGAGTGTGATTAATATATTAAACCTCTAGAGGTACAGAGTGTGATTAATATATTAAACCTCTAGAGGTACAGAGTGTGATTAATATATTAAACCTCTAGTGGTACAGAGTGTGATTAATATATTAAACTGTCCTCTAGTGGTACAGAGTGTGATTAATATATTAAACTCTCTAGTGGTACAGAGTGTGATTAATATATTAAACCTCTAGTGGTACAGAGTGTGATTAATATATTAAACCTCTAGAGGTACAGAGTGTGATTAATATATTAAACCTCTAGAGGTACAGAGTGTGATTAATATATTAAACTGTCCTCTAGTGGTACAGAGTGTGATTAATATATTAAACCTCTAGAGGTACAGAGTGTGATTAATATATTAAACCTCTAGTGGTACAGAGTGTGATTAATATATTAAACCTCTAGTGGTACAGAGTGTGATTAATATATTAAACTGTCCTCTAGAGGTACAGAGTGTGATTAATATATTAAACCTCTAGTGGTACAGAGTGTGATTAATATATTAAACCTCTAGTGGTACAGAGTGTGATTAATATATTAAACCTCTAGTGGTACAGAGTGTGATTAATATATTAAACCTCTAGTGGTACAGAGTGTGATTAATATATTAAACCTCTAGTGGTACAGAGTGTGATTAATATATTAAACCTCTAGAGGTACAGAGTGTGATTAATATATTAAACCTCTAGAGGTACAGAGTGTGATTAATATATTAAACCTCTAGAGGTACAGAGTGTGATTAATATATTAAACCTCTAGAGGTACAGAGTGTGATTAATATATTAAACCTCTAGTGGTACAGAGTGTGATTAATATATTAAACCTCTAGTGGTACAGAGTGTGATTAATATATTAAACCTCTAGTGGTACAGAGTGTGATTAATATATTAAACCTCTAGAGGTACAGAGTGTGATTAATATATTAAACCTCTAGTGGTACAGAGTGTGATTAATATATTAAACCTCTAGAGGTACAGAGTGTGATTAATATATTAAACCTCTAGTGGTACAGAGTGTGATTAATATATTAAACCTCTAGTGGTACAGAGTGTGATTAATATATTAAACCTCTAGTGGTACAGAGTGTGATTAATATATTAAACCTCTAGAGGTACAGAGTGTGATTAATATATTAAACTGTCCTCTAGTGGTACAGAGTGTGATTAATATATTAAACCTCTAGTGGTACAGAGTGTGATTAATATATTAAACCTCTAGTGGTACAGAGTGTGATTAATATATTAAACCTCTAGAGGTACAGAGTGTGATTAATATATTAAACCTCTAGTGGTACAGAGTGTGATTAATATATTAAACTGTCCTCTAGTGGTACAGAGTGTGATTAATATATTAAACCTCTAGAGGTACAGAGTGTGATTAATATATTAAACCTCTAGTGGTACAGAGTGTGATTAATATATTAAACTGTCCTCTAGAGGTACAGAGTGTGATTAATATATTAAACCTCTAGAGGTACAGAGTGTGATTAATATATTAAACCTCTAGTGGTACAGAGTGTGATTAATATATTAAACCTCTAGAGGTACAGAGTGTGATTAATATATTAAACCTCTAGTGGTACAGAGTGTGATTAATATATTAAACCTCTAGTGGTACAGAGTGTGATTAATATATTAAACCTCTAGTGGTACAGAGTGTGATTAATATATTAAACCTCTAGAGGTACAGAGTGTGATTAATATATTAAACCTCTAGTGGTACAGAGTGTGATTAATATATTAAACTGTCCTCTAGAGGTACAGAGTGTGATTAATATATTAAACTGTCCTCTAGTGGTACAGAGTGTGATTAATATATTAAACCTCTAGTGGTACAGAGTGTGATTAATATATTAAACCTCTAGTGGTACAGAGTGTGATTAATATATTAAACCTCTAGTGGTACAGAGTGTGATTAATATATTAAACCTCTAGTGGTACAGAGTGTGATTAATATATTAAACCTCTAGTGGTACAGAGTGTGATTAATATATTAAACCTCTAGTGGTACAGAGTGTGATTAATATATTAAACCTCTAGTGGTACAGAGTGTGATTAATATATTAAACTGTCCTCTAGTGGTACAGAGTGTGATTAATATATTAAACTGTCCTCTAGTGGTACAGAGTGTGATTAATATATTAAACCTCTAGAGGTACAGAGTGTGATTAATATATTAAACTGTCCTCTAGTGGTACAGAGTGTGATTAATATATTAAACCTCTAGTGGTACAGAGTGTGATTAATATATTAAACTGTCCTCTAGTGGTACAGAGTGTGATTAATATATTAAACCTCTAGAGGTACAGAGTGTGATTAATATATTAAACCTCTAGTGGTACAGAGTGTGATTAATATATTAAACTGTCCTCTAGTGGTACAGAGTGTGATTAATATATTAAACCTCTAGAGGTACAGAGTGTGATTAATATATTAAACTGTCCTCTAGTGGTACAGAGTGTGATTAATATATTAAACCTCTAGAGGTACAGAGTGTGATTAATATATTAAACCTCTAGAGGTACAGAGTGTGATTAATATATTAAACTGTCCTCTAGTGGTACAGAGTGTGATTAATATATTAAACCTCTAGAGGTACAGAGTGTGATTAATATATTAAACTGTCCTCTAGTGGTACAGAGTGTGATTAATATATTAAACCTCTAGAGGTACAGAGTGTGATTAATATATTAAACCTCTAGTGGTACAGAGTGTGATTAATATATTAAACCTCTAGTGGTACAGAGTGTGATTAATATATTAAACCTCTAGAGGTACAGAGTGTGATTAATATATTAAACCTCTAGTGGTACAGAGTGTGATTAATATATTAAACCTCTAGTGGTACAGAGTGTGATTAATATATTAAACCTCTAGAGGTACAGAGTGTGATTAATATATTAAACCTCTAGAGGTACAGAGTGTGATTAATATATTAAACTGTCCTCTAGTGGTACAGAGTGTGATTAATATATTAAACCTCTAGAGGTACAGAGTGTGATTAATATATTAAACCTCTAGAGGTACAGAGTGTGATTAATATATTAAACCTCTAGAGGTACAGAGTGTGATTAATATATTAAACCTCTAGTGGTACAGAGTGTGATTAATATATTAAACCTCTAGAGGTACAGAGTGTGATTAATATATTAAACCTCTAGAGGTACAGAGTGTGATTAATATATTAAACCTCTAGTGGTACAGAGTGTGATTAATATATTAAACCTCTAGTGGTACAGAGTGTGATTAATATATTAAACCTCTAGTGGTACAGAGTGTGATTAATATATTAAACCTCTAGTGGTACAGAGTGTGATTAATATATTAAACCTCTAGTGGTACAGAGTGTGATTAATATATTAAACCTCTAGTGGTACAGAGTGTGATTAATATATTAAACCTCTAGTGGTACAGAGTGTGATTAATATATTAAACTGTCCTCTAGTGGTACAGAGTGTGATTAATATATTAAACCTCTAGAGGTACAGAGTGTGATTAATATATTAAACCTCTAGAGGTACAGAGTGTGATTAATATATTAAACTGTCCTCTAGAGGTACAGAGTGTGATTAATATATTAAACCTCTAGTGGTACAGAGTGTGATTAATATATTAAACTGTCCTCTAGTGGTACAGAGTGTGATTAATATATTAAACCTCTAGTGGTACAGAGTGTGATTAATATATTAAACCTCTAGAGGTACAGAGTGTGATTAATATATTAAACCTCTAGAGGTACAGAGTGTGATTAATATATTAAACCTCTAGTGGTACAGAGTGTGATTAATATATTAAACCTCTAGTGGTACAGAGTGTGATTAATATATTAAACTGTCCTCTAGTGGTACAGAGTGTGATTAATATATTAAACTGTCCTCTAGTGGTACAGAGTGTGATTAATATATTAAACTGTCCTCTAGTGGTACAGAGTGTGATTAATATATTAAACCTCTAGAGGTACAGAGTGTGATTAATATATTAAACCTCTAGTGGTACAGAGTGTGATTAATATATTAAACCTCTAGTGGTACAGAGTGTGATTAATATATTAAACTGTCCTCTAGTGGTACAGAGTGTGATTAATATATTAAACCTCTAGTGGTACAGAGTGTGATTAATATATTAAACCTCTAGAGGTACAGAGTGTGATTAATATATTAAACCTCTAGTGGTACAGAGTGTGATTAATATATTAAACCTCTAGTGGTACAGAGTGTGATTAATATATTAAACCTCTAGTGGTACAGAGTGTGATTAATATATTAAACCTCTAGAGGTACAGAGTGTGATTAATATATTAAACTGTCCTCTAGAGGTACAGAGTGTGATTAATATATTAAACCTCTAGTGGTACAGAGTGTGATTAATATATTAAACCTCTAGTGGTACAGAGTGTGATTAATATATTAAACCTCTAGAGGTACAGAGTGTGATTAATATATTAAACCTCTAGTGGTACAGAGTGTGATTAATATATTAAACCTCTAGTGGTACAGAGTGTGATTAATATATTAAACCTCTAGAGGTACAGAGTGTGATTAATATATTAAACCTCTAGTGGTACAGAGTGTGATTAATATATTAAACTGTCCTCTAGTGGTACAGAGTGTGATTAATATATTAAACCTCTAGTGGTACAGAGTGTGATTAATATATTAAACCTCTAGTGGTACAGAGTGTGATTAATATATTAAACCTCTAGTGGTACAGAGTGTGATTAATATATTAAACCTCTAGTGGTACAGAGTGTGATTAATATATTAAACTGTCCTCTAGAGGTACAGAGTGTGATTAATATATTAAACCTCTAGTGGTACAGAGTGTGATTAATATATTAAACCTCTAGAGGTACAGAGTGTGATTAATATATTAAACCTCTAGTGGTACAGAGTGTGATTAATATATTAAACCTCTAGTGGTACAGAGTGTGATTAATATATTAAACCTCTAGTGGTACAGAGTGTGATTAATATATTAAACCTCTAGTGGTACAGAGTGTGATTAATATATTAAACCTCTAGAGGTACAGAGTGTGATTAATATATTAAACTGTCCTCTAGAGGTACAGAGTGTGATTAATATATTAAACCTCTAGTGGTACAGAGTGTGATTAATATATTAAACTGTCCTCTAGTGGTACAGAGTGTGATTAATATATTAAACTGTCCTCTAGAGGTACAGAGTGTGATTAATATATTAAACCTCTAGTGGTACAGAGTGTGATTAATATATTAAACCTCTAGTGGTACAGAGTGTGATTAATATATTAAACTGTCCTCTAGTGGTACAGAGTGTGATTAATATATTAAACTGTCCTCTAGAGGTACAGAGTGTGATTAATATATTAAACCTCTAGTGGTACAGAGTGTGATTAATATATTAAACTGTCCTCTAGTGGTACAGAGTGTGATTAATATATTAAACCTCTAGAGGTACAGAGTGTGATTAATATATTAAACCTCTAGAGGTACAGAGTGTGATTAATATATTAAACCTCTAGAGGTACAGAGTGTGATTAATATATTAAACCTCTAGTGGTACAGAGTGTGATTAATATATTAAACCTCTAGTGGTACAGAGTGTGATTAATATATTAAACCTCTAGAGGTACAGAGTGTGATTAATATATTAAACCTCTAGTGGTACAGAGTGTGATTAATATATTAAACCTCTAGAGGTACAGAGTGTGATTAATATATTAAACCTCTAGAGGTACAGAGTGTGATTAATATATTAAACCTCTAGAGGTACAGAGTGTGATTAATATATTAAACTGTCCTCTAGTGGTACAGAGTGTGATTAATATATTAAACCTCTAGAGGTACAGAGTGTGATTAATATATTAAACCTCTAGAGGTACAGAGTGTGATTAATATATTAAACCTCTAGAGGTACAGAGTGTGATTAATATATTAAAAACAGAGTGTGATTAATATATTAAACCTCTAGTGGTACAGAGTGTGATTAATATATTAAACCTCTAGAGGTACAGAGTGTGATTAATATATTAAACCTCTAGAGGTACAGAGTGTGATTAATATATTAAACCTCTAGTGGTACAGAGTGTGATTAATATATTAAACCTCTAGTGGTACAGAGTGTGATTAATATATTAAACCTCTAGAGGTACAGAGTGTGATTAATATATTAAACCTCTAGTGGTACAGAGTGTGATTAATATATTAAACCTCTAGTGGTACAGAGTGTGATTAATATATTAAACCTCTAGAGGTACAGAGTGTGATTAATATATTAAACTGTCCTCTAGAGGTACAGAGTGTGATTAATATATTAAACCTCTAGAGGTACAGAGTGTGATTAATATATTAAACCTCTAGAGGTACAGAGTGTGATTAATATATTAAACCTCTAGAGGTACAGAGTGTGATTAATATATTAAACCTCTAGTGGTACAGAGTGTGATTAATATATTAAACTGTCCTCTAGTGGTACAGAGTGTGATTAATATATTAAACCTCTAGTGGTACAGAGTGTGATTAATATATTAAACCTCTAGAGGTACAGAGTGTGATTAATATATTAAACCTCTAGAGGTACAGAGTGTGATTAATATATTAAACCTCTAGTGGTACAGAGTGTGATTAATATATTAAACTGTCCTCTAGTGGTACAGAGTGTGACTAATATATTAAACTGTCCTCTAGTGGTACAGAGTGTGACTAATATATTAAACTGTCCTCTAGTGGTACAGAGTGTGATTAATATATTAAACCTCTAGAGGTACAGAGTGTGATTAATATATTAAACCTCTAGAGGTACAGAGTGTGATTAATATATTAAACTGTCCTCTAGTGGTACAGAGTGTGATTAATATATTAAACCTCTAGTGGTACAGAGTGTGATTAATATATTAAACTGTCCTCTAGAGGTACAGAGTGTGATTAATATATTAAACCTCTAGTGGTACAGAGTGTGATTAATATATTAAACCTCTAGTGGTACAGAGTGTGATTAATATATTAAACCTCTAGAGGTACAGAGTGTGATTAATATATTAAACCTCTAGTGGTACAGAGTGTGATTAATATATTAAACCTCTAGTGGTACAGAGTGTGATTAATATATTAAACCTCTAGAGGTACAGAGTGTGATTAATATATTAAACTGTCCTCTAGAGGTACAGAGTGTGATTAATATATTAAACCTCTAGTGGTACAGAGTGTGATTAATATATTAAAAACAGAGTGTGATTAATATATTAAACCTCTAGTGGTACAGAGTGTGATTAATATATTAAACCTCTAGTGGTACAGAGTGTGATTAATATATTAAACCTCTAGTGGTACAGAGTGTGATTAATATATTAAACCTCTAGAGGTACAGAGTGTGATTAATATATTAAACCTCTAGTGGTACAGAGTGTGATTAATATATTAAACTGTCCTCTAGAGGTACAGAGTGTGATTAATATATTAAACCTCTAGTGGTACAGAGTGTGATTAATATATTAAACCTCTAGTGGTACAGAGTGTGATTAATATATTAAACCTCTAGTGGTACAGAGTGTGATTAATATATTAAACCTCTAGTGGTACAGAGTGTGATTAATATATTAAACTGTCCTCTAGAGGTACAGAGTGTGATTAATATATTAAACCTCTAGTGGTACAGAGTGTGATTAATATATTAAACCTCTAGAGGTACAGAGTGTGATTAATATATTAAACCTCTAGTGGTACAGAGTGTGATTAATATATTAAACCTCTAGAGGTACTGAGTGTGATTAATATATTAAACTGTCCTCTAGAGGTACAGAGTGTGATTAATATATTAAACCTCTAGTGGTACAGAGTGTGATTAATATATTAAACCTCTAGAGGTACAGAGTGTGATTAATATATTAAACTGTCCTCTAGAGGTACAGAGTGTGATTAATATATTAAACCTCTAGTGGTACAGAGTGTGATTAATATATTAAACTGTCCTCTAGTGGTACAGAGTGTGATTAATATATTAAACTGTCCTCTAGAGGTACAGAGTGTGATTAATATATTAAACCTCTAGTGGTACAGAGTGTGATTAATATATTAAACCTCTAGTGGTACAGAGTGTGATTAATATATTAAACTGTCCTCTAGTGGTACAGAGTGTGATTAATATATTAAACTGTCCTCTAGAGGTACAGAGTGTGATTAATATATTAAACCTCTAGTGGTACAGAGTGTGATTAATATATTAAACTGTCCTCTAGTGGTACAGAGTGTGATTAATATATTAAACCTCTAGAGGTACAGAGTGTGATTAATATATTAAACCTCTAGAGGTACTGAGTGTGATTAATATATTAAACCTCTAGAGGTACAGAGTGTGATTAATATATTAAACCTCTAGTGGTACAGAGTGTGATTAATATATTAAACCTCTAGTGGTACAGAGTGTGATTAATATATTAAACCTCTAGAGGTACAGAGTGTGATTAATATATTAAACCTCTAGTGGTACAGAGTGTGATTAATATATTAAACCTCTAGAGGTACAGAGTGTGATTAATATATTAAACCTCTAGAGGTACAGAGTGTGATTAATATATTAAACCTCTAGAGGTACAGAGTGTGATTAATATATTAAACTGTCCTCTAGTGGTACAGAGTGTGATTAATATATTAAACCTCTAGAGGTACAGAGTGTGATTAATATATTAAACCTCTAGAGGTACAGAGTGTGATTAATATATTAAACCTCTAGAGGTACAGAGTGTGATTAATATATTAAACTGTCCTCTAGTGGTACAGAGTGTGATTAATATATTAAACCTCTAGTGGTACAGAGTGTGATTAATATATTAAACCTCTAGAGGTACAGAGTGTGATTAATATATTAAACCTCTAGTGGTACAGAGTGTGATTAATATATTAAACTGTCCTCTAGTGGTACAGAGTGTGATTAATATATTAAACCTCTAGAGGTACAGAGTGTGATTAATATATTAAACCTCTAGAGGTACAGAGTGTGATTAATATATTAAACCTCTAGAGGTACAGAGTGTGATTAATATATTAAACCTCTAGTGGTACAGAGTGTGATTAATATATTAAACTGTCCTCTAGTGGTACAGAGTGTGATTAATATATTAAACCTCTAGAGGTACAGAGTGTGATTAATATATTAAACCTCTAGTGGTACAGAGTGTGATTAATATATTAAACCTCTAGTGGTACAGAGTGTGATTAATATATTAAACTGTCCTCTAGTGGTACAGAGTGTGATTAATATATTAAACCTCTAGAGGTACAGAGTGTGATTAATATATTAAACCTCTAGAGGTACAGAGTGTGATTAATATATTAAACCTCTAGTGGTACAGAGTGTGATTAATATATTAAACCTCTAGAGGTACAGAGTGTGATTAATATATTAAACTGTCCTCTAGTGGTACAGAGTGTGATTAATATATTAAACCTCTAGAGGTACAGAGTGTGATTAATATATTAAACCTCTAGTGGTACAGAGTGTGATTAATATATTAAACTGTCCTCTAGTGGTACAGAGTGTGATTAATATATTAAACCTCTAGTGGTACAGAGTGTGATTAATATATTAAACCTCTAGAGGTACAGAGTGTGATTAATATATTAAACCTCTAGAGGTACAGAGTGTGATTAATATATTAAACCTCTAGTGGTACAGAGTGTGATTAATATATTAAACTGTCCTCTAGTGGTACAGAGTGTGATTAATATATTAAACCTCTAGAGGTACAGAGTGTGATTAATATATTAAACTGTCCTCTAGTGGTACAGAGTGTGATTAATATATTAAACCTCTAGTGGTACAGAGTGTGATTAATATATTAAACCTCTAGTGGTACAGAGTGTGATTAATATATTAAACCTCTAGAGGTACAGAGTGTGATTAATATATTAAACCTCTAGTGGTACAGAGTGTGATTAATATATTAAACTGTCCTCTAGTGGTACAGAGTGTGATTAATATATTAAACCTCTAGAGGTACAGAGTGTGATTAATATATTAAACTGTCCTCTAGTGGTACAGAGTGTGATTAATATATTAAACCTATAGTGGTACAGAGTGTGATTAATATATTAAACCTCTAGTGGTACAGAGTGTGATTAATATATTAAACCTCTAGAGGTACAGAGTGTGATTAATATATTAAACTGTCCTCTAGTGGTACAGAGTGTGATTAATATATTAAACTGTCCTCTAGTGGTACAGAGTGTGATTAATATATTAAACCTCTAGTGGTACAGAGTGTGATTAATATATTAAACCTCTAGTGGTACAGAGTGTGATTAATATATTAAACTGTCCTCTAGAGGTACAGAGTGTGATTAATATATTAAACCTCTAGGTACAGAGTGTGATTAATATATTAAACTGTCCTCTAGTGGTACAGAGTGTGATTAATATATTAAACCTCTAGTGGTACAGAGTGTGATTAATATATTAAACCTCTAGAGGTACAGAGTGTGATTAATATATTAAACCTCTAGAGGTACAGAGTGTGATTAATATATTAAACCTCTAGAGGTACAGAGTGTGATTAATATATTAAACCTCTAGTGGTACAGAGTGTGATTAATATATTAAACTGTCCTCTAGTGGTACAGAGTGTGATTAATATATTAAACCTCTAGAGGTACAGAGTGTGATTAATATATTAAACTGTCCTCTAGTGGTACAGAGTGTGATTAATATATTAAACCTCTAGTGGTACAGAGTGTGATTAATATATTAAACTGTCCTCTAGTGGTACAGAGTGTGATTAATATATTAAACCTCTAGTGGTACAGAGTGTGATTAATATATTAAACCTCTAGTGGTACAGAGTGTGATTAATATATTAAACTGTCCTCTAGTGGTACAGAGTGTGATTAATATATTAAACCTCTAGTGGTACAGAGTGTGATTAATATATTAAACTGTCCTCTAGTGGTACAGAGTGTGATTAATATATTAAACCTCTAGTGGTACAGAGTGTGATTAATATATTAAACCTCTAGTGGTACAGAGTGTGATTAATATATTAAACCTCTAGAGGTACAGAGTGTGATTAATATATTAAACCTCTAGTGGTACAGAGTGTGATTAATATATTAAACCTCTAGTGGTACAGAGTGTGATTAATATATTAAACCTCTAGTGGTACAGAGTGTGATTAATATATTAAACCTCTAGTGGTACAGAGTGTGATTAATATATTAAACTGTCCTCTAGTGGTACAGAGTGTGATTAATATATTAAACCTCTAGTGGTACAGAGTGTGATTAATATATTAAACCTCTAGTGGTACAGAGTGTGATTAATATATTAAACCTCTAGTGGTACAGAGTGTGATTAATATATTAAAACCTCTAGTGGTACAGAGTGTGATTAATATATTAAACCTCTAGAGGTACAGAGTGTGATTAATATATTAAACCTCTAGTGGTACAGAGTGTGATTAATATATTAAACCTCTAGAGGTACAGAGTGTGATTAATATATTAAACCTCTAGTGGTACAGAGTGTGATTAATATATTAAACCTCTAGTGGTACAGAGTGTGATTAATATATTAAACCTCTAGAGGTACAGAGTGTGATTAATATATTAAACCTCTAGTGGTACAGAGTGTGATTAATATATTAAACCTCTAGTGGTACAGAGTGTGATTAATATATTAAACCTCTAGTGGTACAGAGTGTGATTAATATATTAAACCTCTAGAGGTACAGAGTGTGATTAATATATTAAACTGTCCTCTAGTGGTACAGAGTGTGATTAATATATTAAACCTCTAGAGGTACAGAGTGTGATTAATATATTAAACCTCTAGTGGTACAGAGTGTGATTAATATATTAAACCTCTAGTGGTACAGAGTGTGATTAATATATTAAACCTCTAGTGGTACAGAGTGTGATTAATATATTAAACCTCTAGAGGTACAGAGTGTGATTAATATATTAAACCTCTAGAGGTACAGAGTGTGATTAATATATTAAACCTCTAGAGGTACAGAGTGTGATTAATATATTAAACCTCTAGTGGTACAGAGTGTGATTAATATATTAAACCTCTAGTGGTACAGAGTGTGATTAATATATTAAACCTCTAGAGGTACAGAGTGTGATTAATATATTAAACCTCTAGTGGTACAGAGTGTGATTAATATATTAAACCTCTAGTGGTACAGAGTGTGATTAATATATTAAACCTCTAGAGGTACAGAGTGTGATTAATATATTAAACTGTCCTCTAGAGGTACAGAGTGTGATTAATATATTAAACCTCTAGAGGTACAGAGTGTGATTAATATATTAAACCTCTAGAGGTACAGAGTGTGATTAATATATTAAACCTCTAGAGGTACAGAGTGTGATTAATATATTAAACCTCTAGTGGTACAGAGTGTGATTAATATATTAAACTGTCCTCTAGTGGTACAGAGTGTGATTAATATATTAAACCTCTAGTGGTACAGAGTGTGATTAATATATTAAACCTCTAGAGGTACAGAGTGTGATTAATATATTAAACCTCTAGAGGTACAGAGTGTGATTAATATATTAAACCTCTAGTGGTACAGAGTGTGATTAATATATTAAACTGTCCTCTAGTGGTACAGAGTGTGATTAATATATTAAACCTCTAGTGGTACAGAGTGTGATTAATATATTAAACCTCTAGTGGTACAGAGTGTGATTAATATATTAAACTGTCCTCTAGAGGTACAGAGTGTGATTAATATATTAAACCTCTAGAGGTACAGAGTGTGATTAATATATTAAACCTCTAGTGGTACAGAGTGTGATTAATATATTAAACCTCTAGTGGTACAGAGTGTGATTAATATATTAAACTGTCCTCTAGAGGTACAGAGTGTGATTAATATATTAAACCTCTAGTGGTACAGAGTGTGATTAATATATTAAACCTCTAGAGGTACAGAGTGTGATTAATATATTAAACCTCTAGAGGTACAGAGTGTGATTAATATATTAAACCTCTAGTGGTACAGAGTGTGATTAATATATTAAACCTCTAGTGGTACAGAGTGTGATTAATATATTAAACCTCTAGAGGTACAGAGTGTGATTAATATATTAAACTGTCCTCTAGAGGTACAGAGTGTGATTAATATATTAAACCTCTAGTGGTACAGAGTGTGATTAATATATTAAACCTCTAGTGGTACAGAGTGTGATTAATATATTAAACCTCTAGAGGTACAGAGTGTGATTAATATATTAAACCTCTAGTGGTACAGAGTGTGATTAATATATTAAACCTCTAGTGGTACAGAGTGTGATTAATATATTAAACCTCTAGTGGTACAGAGTGTGATTAATATATTAAACCTCTAGTGGTACAGAGTGTGATTAATATATTAAACTGTCCTCTAGAGGTACAGAGTGTGATTAATATATTAAACCTCTAGTGGTACAGAGTGTGATTAATATATTAAACCTCTAGTGGTACAGAGTGTGATTAATATATTAAACCTCTAGTGGTACAGAGTGTGATTAATATATTAAACCTCTAGTGGTACAGAGTGTGATTAATATATTAAACTGTCCTCTAGAGGTACAGAGTGTGATTAATATATTAAACCTCTAGTGGTACAGAGTGTGATTAATATATTAAACCTCTAGAGGTACAGAGTGTGATTAATATATTAAACCTCTAGTGGTACAGAGTGTGATTAATATATTAAACCTCTAGAGGTACAGAGTGTGATTAATATATTAAACTGTCCTCTAGTGGTACAGAGTGTGATTAATATATTAAACCTCTAGTGGTACAGAGTGTGATTAATATATTAAACCTCTAGAGGTACAGAGTGTGATTAATATATTAAACTGTCCTCTAGAGGTACAGAGTGTGATTAATATATTAAACCTCTAGTGGTACAGAGTGTGATTAATATATTAAACTGTCCTCTAGTGGTACAGAGTGTGATTAATATATTAAACTGTCCTCTAGAGGTACAGAGTGTGATTAATATATTAAACCTCTAGTGGTACAGAGTGTGATTAATATATTAAACCTCTAGTGGTACAGAGTGTGATTAATATATTAAACTGTCCTCTAGTGGTACAGAGTGTGATTAATATATTAAACCTCTAGAGGTACAGAGTGTGATTAATATATTAAACCTCTAGTGGTACAGAGTGTGATTAATATATTAAACTGTCCTCTAGTGGTACAGAGTGTGATTAATATATTAAACCTCTAGAGGTACAGAGTGTGATTAATATATTAAACCTCTAGAGGTACAGAGTGTGATTAATATATTAAACCTCTAGTGGTACAGAGTGTGATTAATATATTAAACCTCTAGTGGTACAGAGTGTGATTAATATATTAAACCTCTAGTGGTACAGAGTGTGATTAATATATTAAACCTCTAGAGGTACAGAGTGTGATTAATATATTAAACTGTCCTCTAGTGGTACAGAGTGTGATTAATATATTAAACCTCTAGAGGTACAGAGTGTGATTAATATATTAAACCTCTAGAGGTACAGAGTGTGATTAATATATTAAACCTCTAGAGGTACAGAGTGTGATTAATATATTAAACTGTCCTCTAGTGGTACAGAGTGTGATTAATATATTAAACCTCTAGAGGTACAGAGTGTGATTAATATATTAAACCTCTAGAGGTACAGAGTGTGATTAATATATTAAACCTCTAGAGGTACAGAGTGTGATTAATATATTAAACTGTCCTCTAGTGGTACAGAGTGTGATTAATATATTAAACCTCTAGTGGTACAGAGTGTGATTAATATATTAAACCTCTAGAGGTACAGAGTGTGATTAATATATTAAACCTCTAGTGGTACAGAGTGTGATTAATATATTAAACTGTCCTCTAGTGGTACAGAGTGTGATTAATATATTAAACCTCTAGTGGTACAGAGTGTGATTAATATATTAAACCTCTAGAGGTACAGAGTGTGATTAATATATTAAACCTCTAGAGGTACAGAGTGTGATTAATATATTAAACCTCTAGTGGTACAGAGTGTGATTAATATATTAAACTGTCCTCTAGTGGTACAGAGTGTGATTAATATATTAAACCTCTAGAGGTACAGAGTGTGATTAATATATTAAACCTCTAGTGGTACAGAGTGTGATTAATATATTAAACCTCTAGTGGTACAGAGTGTGATTAATATATTAAACTGTCCTCTAGTGGTACAGAGTGTGATTAATATATTAAACCTCTAGAGGTACTGAGTGTGATTAATATATTAAACCTCTAGAGGTACAGAGTGTGATTAATATATTAAACCTCTAGTGGTACAGAGTGTGATTAATATATTAAACCTCTAGAGGTACTGAGTGTGATTAATATATTAAACTGTCCTCTAGTGGTACAGAGTGTGATTAATATATTAAACCTCTAGAGGTACAGAGTGTGATTAATATATTAAACCTCTAGTGGTACAGAGTGTGATTAATATATTAAACTGTCCTCTAGTGGTACAGAGTGTGATTAATATATTAAACCTCTAGAGGTACAGAGTGTGATTAATATATTAAACCTCTAGAGGTACAGAGTGTGATTAATATATTAAACCTCTAGAGGTACAGAGTGTGATTAATATATTAAACCTCTAGTGGTACAGAGTGCGATTAATATATTAAACTGTCCTCTAGTGGTACAGAGTGTGATTAATATATTAAACCTCTAGAGGTACAGAGTGTGATTAATATATTAAACTGTCCTCTAGTGGTACAGAGTGTGATTAATATATTAAACCTATAGTGGTACAGAGTGTGATTAATATATTAAACCTCTAGTGGTACAGAGTGTGATTAATATATTAAACCTCTAGAGTACAGAGTGTGATTAATATATTAAACCTCTAGTGGTACAGAGTGTGATTAATATATTAAACTGTCCTCTAGTGGTACAGAGTGTGATTAATATATTAAACCTCTAGTGGTACAGAGTGTGATTAATATATTAAACTGTCCTCTAGTGGTACAGAGTGTGATTAATATATTAAACCTCTAGTGGTACAGAGTGTGATTAATATATTAAACCTCTAGTGGTACAGAGTGTGATTAATATATTAAACCTCTAGAGGTACAGAGTGTGATTAATATATTAAACTGTCCTCTAGTGGTACAGAGTGTGATTAATATATTAAACTGTCCTCTAGTGGTACAGAGTGTGATTAATATATTAAACCTCTAGTGGTACAGAGTGTGATTAATATATTAAACCTCTAGTGGTACAGAGTGTGATTAATATATTAAACTGTCCTCTAGAGGTACAGAGTGTGATTAATATATTAAACCTCTAGAGGTACAGAGTGTGATTAATATATTAAACCTCTAGTGGTACAGAGTGTGATTAATATATTAAACCTCTGGTACAGAGTGTGATTAATATATTAAATCTCTAGAGGTACAGAGTGTGATTAATATATTAAACCTCTAGAGGTACAGAGTGTGATTAATATATTAAACCTCTAGAGGTACAGAGTGTGATTAATATATTAAACCTCTAGTGGTACAGAGTGTGATTAATATATTAAACTGTCCTCTAGTGGTACAGAGTGTGATTAATATATTAAACCTCTAGAGGTACAGAGTGTGATTAATATATTAAACTGTCCTCTAGTGGTACAGAGTGTGATTAATATATTAAACTGTCCTCTAGTGGTACAGAGTGTGATTAATATATTAAACTGTCCTCTAGTGGTACAGAGTGTGATTAATATATTAAACCTCTAGTGGTACAGAGTGTGATTAATATATTAAACCTCTAGTGGTACAGAGTGTGATTAATATATTAAACTGTCCTCTAGAGGTACAGAGTGTGATTAATATATTAAACCTCTAGTAGTACAGAGTGTGATTAATATATTAAACTGTCCTCTAGTGGTACAGAGTGTGATTAATATATTAAACCTCTAGTGGTACAGAGTGTGATTAATATATTAAACCTCTAGTGGTACAGAGTGTGATTAATATATTAAACCTCTAGAGGTACAGAGTGTGATTAATATATTAAACCTCTAGTGGTACAGAGTGTGATTAATATATTAAACCTCTAGTGGTACAGAGTGTGATTAATATATTAAACCTCTAGTGGTACAGAGTGTGATTAATATATTAAACCTCTAGTGGTACAGAGTGTGATTAATATATTAAACTGTCCTCTAGTGGTACAGAGTGTGATTAATATATTAAACCTCTAGTGGTACAGAGTGTGATTAATATATTAAACCTCTAGTGGTACAGAGTGTGATTAATATATTAAACCTCTAGTGGTACAGAGTGTGATTAATATATTAAACTGTCCTCTAGTGGTACAGAGTGTGATTAATATATTAAACCTCTAGTGGTACAGAGTGTGATTAATATATTAAACCTCTAGTGGTACAGAGTGTGATTAATATATTAAACCTCTATAGGTACAGAGTTGATTAATATATTAAACTGTCCTCTAGTGGTACAGAGTGTGATTAATATATTAAACCTCTAGTGGTACAGAGTGTGATTAATATATTAAACCTCTAGTGGTACAGAGTGTGATTAATATATTAAACCTCTAGAGGTACAGAGTGTGATTAATATATTAAACTGTCCTCTAGTGGTACAGAGTGTGATTAATATATTAAACTGTCCTCTAGTGGTACAGAGTGTGATTAATATATTAAACCTCTAGAGGTACAGAGTGTGATTAATATATTAAACCTCTAGTGGTACAGAGTGTGATTAATATATTAAACTGTCCTCTAGTGGTACAGAGTGTGATTAATATATTAAACCTCTAGAGGTACAGAGTGTGATTAATATATTAAACCTCTAGAGGTACAGAGTGTGATTAATATATTAAACTATCGTCTAGTGGTACAGAGTGTGATTAATATATTAAACTGTCCTCTAGTGGTACAGAGTGTGATTAATATATTAAACCTCTAGAGGTACAGAGTGTGATTAATATATTAAACCTCTAGTGGTACAGAGTGTGATTAATATATTAAACCTCTAGTGGTACAGAGTGTGATTAATATATTAAACTGTCCTCTAGTGGTACAGAGTGTGATTAATATATTAAACCTCTAGTGGTACAGAGTGTGATTAATATATTAAACTGTCCTCTAGAGGTACAGAGTGTGATTAATATATTAAACCTCTAGAGGTACAGAGTGTGATTAATATATTAAACCTCTAGAGGTACAGAGTGTGATTAATATATTAAACCTCTAGTGGTACAGAGTGTGATTAATATATTAAACCGTCCTCTAGTGGTACAGAGTGTGATTAATATATTAAACCTATAGTGGTACAGAGTGTGATTAATATATTAAACTGTCCTCTAGAGGTACAGAGTGTGATTAATATATTAAACCTCTAGTGGTACAGAGTGTGATTAATATATTAAACCTCTATAGGTACAGAGCTTGATTAATATATTAAACTGTCCTCTAGTGGTACAGAGTGTGATTAATATATTAAACCTCTAGTGGTACAGAGTGTGATTAATATATTAAACCTCTAGAGGTACAGAGTGTGATTAATATATTAAACCTCTAGTGGTACAGAGTGTGATTAATATATTAAACTGTCCTCTAGTGGTACAGAGTGTGATTAATATATTAAACCTCTAGTGGTACAGAGTGTGATTAATATATTAAACCTCTAGAGGTACAGAGTGTGATTAATATATTAAACTGTCCTCTAGTGGTACAGAGTGTGATTAATATATTAAACCTCTAGTGGTACAGAGTGTGATTAATATATTAAACCTCTAGTGGTACAGAGTGTGATTAATATATTAAACCTCTAGTGGTACAGAGTGTGATTAATATATTAAACTATCGTCTAGCGGTCGCGCGGTGCAGAGTGTGGTGGTGTTTAGGACCTCCGGAGCGTTGGCCTGGCTGGGCGTATCAGGAGCGGGGTCTCTGCTGGAACGCACCGGATTGGCCCAGGCTGTCAGAGAGGGGTGGAGCTTCAGAGGGTCAAAGGTTACGAACGTCACTGTGGGAGGTGAGTCAGGGGTCTGCCAGACGGTGCAAGGTTTTGTTTTAGCCCAGCACTAATACCGCTCAACCAACGAACTGCTCATCAAGGCCTTGCTCGGTGTAATTGGGTGTGTTAGTGCTGGGCTGTAACCAAAGCCTGCTCTGTTTGAGTTCTCCAGATCCTCAGAACTGTTCAACTATTAAACACTGTTAGCTTTTTGGTCAAAGCTTTTTGTTAAAAAATCTCTCTCTCTCTCCTCTTCCCCTCTCCTTTTCTCCTTCCCTCTCTTCTCTCTCCTCAATCTCCCTCTCTGTTCTCTCCTTCCCTTTCTTCTCTCTCCTTCTCTCCTACTCTCCTACTCTCCCTCTTTCCTTCCTACTCTTCTTCTTCTCTCCTCTCCGTTCTCTCCATTCTCTCCTTCTTTCTGTTCTTCTCTCCCTCCCTCTCTTCTTATCTCCCTCTCCGTTCTCTCTTTCCCTCTCGCTCTCCTTTCTCTCCCTCCCTCTCTTCTCTCCTCATCCTCTCCGCTCTCTCCTTCCCTCTCTTCTCTCCTCTCCCTCTCCGTTCTCTCTCCCTCTCTCTCTCCGTTCTTTCCTTCCCTC
>NC_060190.1:1279202-1285329 GCF_021184085.1 Oncorhynchus gorbuscha
CATTCTCTCTCCCCCTCTCCGTCCTCTCCTTCCCTCTCTTCCTCTCTCCCTCTCTCCTCTCCCTCTCCGTTCTCTCTCCCCCTCTCCGTCCTCTCCTTCTCTCTCCTTCCCTCTCCTCCTCCCCCAGGTGTGCAGGATGATGTGTGTTTGTGGTTGTTCAACTGCCCTGCAGCAGGTTTTGAGTGTTTGTCCAGACCAGGTCACATGGCCGTCTGTTCCTCGGTCTGTCACTCTGACTACTGTCACAACCAGGGCATCTGTACCCACCACCCTCACCAACCACCCTCTGCCAGTAAGAACACACACACACACACACACGCACACACGCACACAGGCACACAGGCACACACGCACACGCACACGCACACACACACACACACACACACACACACACACACACACACACACACACACACACACACACACACACACACACGCACACGCACACGCACACACACCACACACACACACACACACACACACACACACATACACACACACACACAGACAGTAAAAAGATACATCACAAGACATGTTAATAAATGTCTATATTGAAAGACTGTCTCTGTCTCTCTCTCTCCTTCTCTCCAGGTTCCCTGTCGCTGTCTCTCTCTCTCCTCTCCAGGTTCACTGTCGCTGTCTCTCTCTCTCTCTCTCCAGGTTCCCTGTCGCTGTCTCTCTCTCTCTCTCTCCAGGTTCCCTGTCGCTGTCTCTCTCTCTCTCTCTCTCTCTCTCTCTCTCTCTCTCTCTCTCTCTCTCTCTCTCTCTCTCTCTCTCTCTCTCTCTCTCCAGGTTCACTGTCGCTGTCTCTCTCTCTCTCTCTCCAGGTTCCCTGTCGCTGTCTCTCTCCAGGTGCTCTGTCTCTCTCTCCAGGTGCTCTGTCTCTCTCTCCAGGTGCTCTGTCTCTCTCTCCAGGTGCTCTGTCTCTCTCCAGGTGCTCTGTCTCTCTCTCCAGGTGCTCTGTCTGTCTCCAGGTGCTCTGTCTCTCTCTCCAGGTGCTCTGTCTCTCTCCAGGTGCTCTGTCTCTCTTCAGGTGCTCTGACTCTCTCTCCAGGTGTTCTCTCTCTCTCTCTCTCCAGGTGCCCTGTGGGGGACCATTTCTGGTTCATGGGTCGTCGTTGTGACATGAGGATGACGCAGCAGCGGCTGGTGGGGGCGTGCCTTGGTGTGCTGGTTGCCATAGTTACATTGATTGGCGCCGGGGCCTGGCTGGCGGTGCGACGATACAGAGCCATGTTGATAAAGACTAAAGTAGACCAGACACGCAGCAGGTACCCACCACCACACCACACAACACCACACCACCCACCACAACACCCTCCACACACCACACCCATGACACCACACACACCACACCAAACACACTACACCACACCACAGAACTGGTTTCTATTGTATTACATTATAAACCCATCTCTGTTCTGGTTGGTACTGAACTGGTTTCTATTGTATTACATTATAAACCCATCTCTGTTCTGGTTGGTAGTGAACTGGTTTCTATTGTATTACATTATAAACCCATCTCTGTTCTGGTACTGAACTGGTTCCTATTGTATTACATTATAAACCCATCTCTGTTCTGGTTGGTACTGAACTGGTTCCTATTGTTATGCAGGTGAATGAGGACCCAAAAGCGACTTAACAGAAACAGAGTTTATTCCAGTCTTAACAAAAAACGATTAATCCTGAATACTATCATAGGTAATGTCCAAACAGGATTAACTGAAATCCTCTAGTCAGTAGAGGGGAACAACAGGAGATGCGACCACAGACTGCAGGTCGCTTCGGGTAGGCGCAGGCCGTAGCTGATAGAGACACCTGCTCACACGCAGCATCTGAAGAAGGCAAAAACACGACAGGACGGAACAAGGACACAGTACAGCAAACAAGGATCCGACAAGGACAGAAGCGGAAACAGAGGGAGAAATAGGGACTCTAATCAGAGGGCAAAATAGGGGACAGGTGTGAAAGAGTAAACGAGGTAGTTAGGAGAATGAGGAACAGCTGGGAGCAGGAACGGAACGATAGAGAGAGAGAGAGAGAGGGAGAGAGATAGAGAGAGGGAAATAACCTAATAAGACCAGCAGGGGGAAACGAATAGAAGAGAAAGCACAGAGACAAGACATGACAATCTATGACAAAACATGACACCTATTGTATTACATTATAAACCCATCTCTGTTCTGGTACTGAACTGGTTCCTATTGTATTACATTATAAACCCATCTCTGTTCTGGTTGGTACTGAACTGGTTCCTATTGTATTACATTATAAACCCATCTCTGTTCTGGTACTGAACTGGTTCCTATTGTATTACATTATAAACCCATCTCTGTTCTGGTTGGTACTGAACTGGTTTCTATTGTATTACATTATAAACCCATCTCTGTTCTGGTACTGAACTGGTTTCTATTGTATTACATTATAAACCCATCTCTGTTCTGGTTGGTACTGAACTGGTTTCTATTGTATTACATTATAAACCCATCTCTGTTCTGGTTGGTACTGAACTGGTTCCTATTGTATTACATTATAAACCCATCTCTGTTCTGGTACTGAACTGGTTCCTATTGTATTACATTATAAACCCATCTCTGTTCTGGTTGGTACTGAACTGGTTTCTATTGTATTACATTATAAACCCATCTCTGTTCTGGTACTGAACTGGTTCCTATTGTATTACATTATAAACCCATCTCTGTTCTGGTACTGAACTGGTTCCTATTGTATTACATTATAAACCCATCTCTGTTCTGGTTGGTACTGAACTGGTTTCTATTGTATTACATTATAAACCCATCTCTGTTCTGGTTGGTACTGAACTGGTTTCTATTGTATTACATTATAAACCCATCTCTGTTCTGGTACTGAACTGGTTCCTATTGTATTACATTATAAACCCATCTCTGTTCTGGTTGGTACTGAACTGGTTCCTATTGTATTACATTATAAACCCATCTCTGTTCTGGTACTGAACTGGTTCCTATTGTATTACATTATAAACCCATCTCTGTTCTGGTACTGAACTGGTTTCTATTAATGATACATTATAAACCCATCTCTGTTCTGGTTGGTACTGAACTGGTTCCTATTGTATTACATTATAAAGCCCATCTCTGTTCTGGTTGGTACTGAACTGGTTTCTATTGTATTACATTATAAACCCATCTCTGTTCTGGTACTGAACTGGTTCCTATTGTATTACATTATAAACCCATCTCTGTTCTGGTACTGAACTGGTTCCTATTGTATTACATTATAAACCCATCTCACTGTACTCTGGTTGGTACTGAACTGGTTTCTATTGTATTACATTATAAACCCATCTCTGTTCTGGTACTGAACTGGTTCCTATTGTATTACATTATAAACCCATCTCTGTTCTGGTTGGTACTGAACTGGTTTCTATTGTATTACATTATAAACCCATCTCTGTTCTGGTACTGAACTGGTTCCTATTGTATTACATTATAAACCCATCTCTGTTCTGGTTGGTACTGAACTGGTTCCTATTGTATTACATTATGAAAACATTATAAACCCATCTCTGTTCTGGTACTGAACTGGTTCCTATTGTATTACATTATAAACCCATCTCTGTTCTGGTACTGAATTGGTTCCTATTGAATTACATTATAAATCCATCTCTGTTCTGGTACTGAACTGGTTCCTATTGTATTACATTATAAACCCATCTCTGTTCTGGTTGGTACTGAACTGGTTCTATTGTATTACATTATAAACCCATCTCTGTTCTGGTACTGAACTGGTTCCTATTGTATTACATTATAAACCCATCTCTGGTTGGTACTGAACTGGTTCCTATTGTATTACATTATAAACCCATCTCTGTTCTGGTACTGAACTGGTTTCTATTGTATTACATTATAAACCCATCTGTTCTGGTTGGTACTGTCTCTCTCTGATCCAACCCATCTCTGTTCTGGTTGGTACTGTCTCTCTCTGATCCAACCCATCTCTGTTCTGGTTGGTACTGTCTCTCTCTGATCCAACCCATCTCTGTTCTGGTTGGTACTGTCTCTCTCTGATCCAACCCATCTCTGTTCCGGTTGGTACTGTCTCTCTCTGATCCACTACCAGGTTCTAAAGTTACTTCAGAAACAACTCTACTGACCCTCCATGTTTCCTGGCATCGCACTTCCTGTCCAAACCCCGACTTCCTGTTTCTGGTGTGAAAACACGGGCGTCTCCCCTTCCGACAGAGGAGTGTGTGTTTGTCATAGATATCACAACATAACCTGGTTTATTGACCTTTGTGACCTTTGTCGTGTGCGTGCGTGTGCGTGGCGTGCGTGTGTGTGTGTTAGCTACCGTAGGTTCAACCACTTTGACGAGCTGTCAGGTCGTTTCTGGGCGGTCCGTTGGTGGATCAGCTGACTCGTTGGATAACCCCGTCTTCACCCGCTCCGACAGGGTTGCTACACCGGAGCGCTCGACCGCACCTGCTGTTACCACGACGATACGCTGTCCCTGGCCTCCACCTGCCTAGCAATGGACACCTCAACACCGTCTACCCACACAAGTTGGTGACACACACAGAGAATACACACACAGAGAGAACACACACACAGAGAACACACACACAGAGTGAACACACACAGAGAGAATACACACAGAGAGATCACAGAGAACACACACAGAGAGAACACACATACACTGTAACACAGAGGAACACACAGAGAGAACACACACACAGAGAGAACACACACACACAGAGAACACACACATAACAGAGAACACACACAGAGGAACATACACACACAGAACACACAGAAGAACATACACACACAGAACACACACAGAGAGAAAACACACACAGAGAAAACACACACAGAGAACACACACATGCACTAACACAGAGAGACACACACACACACTGTAACACAGAGAGAACACACACACTGTAACACAGAGAGAACACACACTGTAACACAGAGAGAACACACACAAACAGAGCTCACACACAGAGAGAACACACACACATTGTAATACAGAGAACACACACACATTGTAATACAGAGAGAACACACACATTGTAATACAGAGAGAACACACACACACAGAGAACACACACACAGAGAGAACACACACAGAGAGAACACACACACAGAGAGAACACACACAGAGAGACACACACATACTGTAACACAGGTATATGAGAGAGAACTATGGTGAAACGTTGTCATGGTTCCCCCTCCCTCCCTCTCTCCCCTCCAGTTCCCAGTATGGCTGGGCGGTCAGCGAGGTCAGCCTGGCGGAGTGTGTGTTGGATTTCTGGGAAAGCCAGTGACCTGTCAGTGTGCAGCTGGCCCATAGAACCCATACAGTGGACACCCTTCCCCTGCTACAGCAACTATCCTCTACACAGAACCACCCCGGGACCTATTAGGAGGAGGTACCTACAGATTACCACCTATTAGGAGGGAGGTACCTACAGATTACCACCTATTAGGAGGAGGTACCTAGAGATTACCACCTATTAGGAGGTACTTAGGTACCACCTTAGGAGGGATTACCACCTATTAGGAGGGAGGTACCTAGAGATTACCACCTATTAGGAGGGAGGTACCTACAGATTACCACCTATTAGGAGGAGGTACCTACAGATTATCACCTATTAGGAGGGAGGTGCTTAGAGATTACCACCTATTAGGAAGGAGGTACTAGAGATTACCACCTATTAGGAGAGGGAGGTACTTAGAGATTACCACCTATTAGAGGAGGTACCTAGAGACCACCTATTAGGAGGGAGGTACCTAGAGATTACCACCTATTAGGAGGGAGGTACCTAGAGATTACCACCTATTAGGACCTATTAGAGGGAGGTACCTAGAGATTACCACCTATTAGGAAGAGAGGGTACCTAGAGATTACCACCTATTAGGAGGGAGGTACCTAGAGATTACCACCTATTAGGAGGGAGGTACTTAGGAATTACCACACCTATTAGGAGGGAGGTACCTAGAGAGATTACCACCTATTAGGAGGGAGGTACCTGAGTTACAACCTATTAGGAGGGGTACCTACAGATGACCACCTATTAGGGCTGGAGGGGAGAGTTAGAAGAGACAGATAGAGAGAGAGAGAGAGAGAGAGAGAGAGAGAG
>NC_060190.1:1285429-1288467 GCF_021184085.1 Oncorhynchus gorbuscha
GGAGGCGTAAACAGGGCCGAGTCAGGATCTGAGTGTGTACTCCTGTGTGGGGGTGTAAACAGGGCCCAGTCAGGAGGCTCGGAGTGTGTATTCCTGTGTGGAGGTGTAAACAGGGCCCAGTCAGGAGGCTCTGAGTATAAATGTATGAGTTGCATTATCCTAGGAACTAACCATGAGATAGTCACTGAGAATTTCTTATGTTTTATATGGATTCTGTGAATATGAAAATATAATGAATTGTATGTGGGTATATTGATTACTAGAGATTTGATGAAGTATTACTGGCATAATCATTAGATACAATTTAAACAACTCATATGTAGATGAATGTAGGTTTTGCGTTGGTATCTTTAATGGATAATTTGATAAAGATGAGGTTTAAGCATTATTAAACAGTGTACAAAGTCTGGGCAGTTGTCCCAGAAACTGATGGGAGTGTGTCCATTTTAGGATAAGTTATCCTAACGAGGTGACTATAAAACGCTAACTGGATTTTCTCCATCCCGGTACTACAATTGAAATAAAACTGCCCTTAAGGCCTGAAAATTCAGGGGGGGGGGGGTGTCTTCCCAGTATGAGAGGAGTTGCTATTGTAACAGTATAGCTTCCATCCCTCGCCCTGACCTGGGCTCGAACCAGGGATCCTCTGCACACATCAACAACAGCCAACCTCAAGGCATCGTTTCCCATCGCTCCACAAAAGCCGTGAAACTGAAAGCGCGAACCACTGCTTTTAATCAGGGCAAGGTGTCTGGCAACATGACTGAATACAAACAGTGCAGCCATTCCCTCCGTAAGGCTATTAAACAAGCTAAGCGTCAGTACAGAGACAAAGTGGAATCTCAATTCAATGGCTCAGACACAAGAGGCATGTGGCAGGGTCTACAGTCAATCACGGACTACAAGATGAAATCCAGCCCAGTCACGGACCAGGATGTCTTGCTCCCAGGCAGATTAAATAACTTTTTTGCCCGCTTTGAGGACAATACAGTGCCACTGACACGGCCTGCAACGGAAACATACGGTCTCTCCTTCACTGCAGCTGAGGTGAGTAAGACATTTAAACGTGTTAACCCTCGCAAGGCTGCAGGCCCAGACGGCATCCCCAGCCGCGCCCTCAGAGCATGCGCAGACCAGCTGGCCGGTGTGTTTACGGACATATTCAATCAATCCCTATACCAGTCTGCTGTTCCCACATGCTTCAAGAGGGCCACCATTGTTCCTGTTCCCAAGAAAGCTAAGGTAACTGAGCTAAACGACTACCGCCCGTAGCACTCACTTCCGTCATCATGAAGTGCTTTGAGAGACTAGTCAAGGACCATATCACCTCCAACCTACCTGACACCCTAGACCCACTCCAATTTGCTTACCGCCCAAATAGGTCCACAGACGATGCAATCTCAACCACACTGCACACTGCCCTAACCCACCTGGACAAGAGGAATACCTATGTGAGAATGCTGTTCATCGACTACAGCTCGGCATTCAACACCATAGTACCCTCCAAGCTCGTCATCAAGCTCGAGACCCTGGGTCTCGACCCGCCCTGTGCAACTGGGTACTGGACTTCCTGACGGGCCGCCCCCAGGTGGTGAGGGTAGGCAACAACATCTCCTCCCGCTGATCCTCAACACGGGGGCCCCACAAGGGTGCGTTCTGAGCCCTCTCCTGTACTCCCTGTTCACCCACGACTGCGTGGCCACGCACGCCTCCAACTCAATCATCAAGTTTGTGGACGACACAACAGTGGTAGGCTTGATTACCAACAACGACGAGACGGCCTACAGGGAGGAGGTGAGGGCCCTCGGAGTGTGGTGTCAGGAAAATAACCTCACACTCAACGTCAACAAAACTAAGGAGATGATTGTGGACTTCAGGAAACAGCAGAGGGAACACCCCCTATCCACATCGATGGAACAGTAGTGGAGAGGGTAGCTAGTTTTAAGTTCCTCGGCATACACATCACAGACAAACTGAATTGGTCCACTCACACTGACAGCGTCGTGAAGAAGGCGCAGCAGCGCCTATTCAACCTCAGGAGGCTGAAGAAATTCGGCTTGTCACCAAAAGCACTCACAAACTTCTACAGATGCACAATCGAGAGCATCCTGGCGGGCTGTATCACCGCCTGGTACGGCAACTGCTCCGACCTCAACCGTAAGGCTCTCCAGAGGGTAGTGAGGACTGCACAACGCATCACCGGGGGCAAACTACCTGCCCTCCAGGACACCTACACCACCCGTTGTTACAGGAAGGCCATAAAGATCATCAAGGACATCAACCACCCGAACCACTGCCTGTTCACCCCGCTATCATCCAGAAGGCGAGGTCAGTACAGGTGCATCAAAGCTGGGACCGAGAGACTGAAAAACAGCTTCTATCTCAAGGCCATCAGACTGTTAAACAGCCACCACTAACACTGAGTGGCTGCTGCCAACACACTGTCATTGACACTGACCCAACTCCAGCCATTTTAATAATGGGAATTGATGGGAAATGATGTAAATATATCACTAGCCACTTTAAACAATGCTACCTTATATAATGTTACTTACCCTACATTATTCATCTCATATGCATATGTATATACTGTACTCTACATCATCGACTGCATCCTTATGTAACACATGTATCACTAGCCACTTTAACTATGCCACTTTGTTTACACACTCATCTCATATGTATATACTGTACTCGATACCATCTACTGTATGCTGCTCTGTACCATCACTCATTCATATATCCTTATGTACATGTTCCTTATCCCCTTACACTGTGTATAAGACAGTAGTTTTGGAATTGTTAGTTAGATTACTTGTTGGTTATCACTGCATTGTCGGAACTAGAAGCACAAGCATTTCGCTACACTCGCATTAACATCTGCTAACCATGTGTATGTGACAAATAAAATTTGATTTGATTTGACCTACTTCAAGGTCTCAGAGCGAGTGACGTCACCGATTGAAACGCTAACTGCTAGCCATTTCACATCGGTTACACTATATTTATATCTAAAATTTATATCTAAAACTATATAT
>NC_060190.1:1288567-1326276 GCF_021184085.1 Oncorhynchus gorbuscha
CACAGCTATAAGGTTTCTCTCCTGTGTGTGTTCTCTTGTGTAGAGTCAGAGAGCCAGATATATTAAAACTCTTCCCACATTGACCACAGCTATAAGGTTTATCTCCTGTGTGTTTTCTCTGGTTTACTTTCAGAGAGATTAATGTTGTAAAACTCCTCCCACATTGATCACAGCGATAAGGTTTCTCTCCTTTGTGTGTTATCTGAGGTATTTTAATGCCTGATGAGGTGCATCTCTTCTCTGTGGATCTCTGCAGGTGTTTAGATCTGGAGAGACTCTTCTCTGCCTCTTCAGCATCATGAGGTTGTTGAGGGTCCCCAGAGGATCCACGATAGTCCCCACTCTCTCCTGTGTGAACAACAAAGTCAGATGATTAAAAGCCCACAACAGCGGAAAACCACTGTAACAGAAAGGTGAGGCCAACAGAGTTGCCATGATGTTGTACAACAATTGATGCCTGTAATGAATGTTAAAATTATTTGACATTTGTCTTAAAATGAGCATAGTCATATTTTGCCTTGTTTTCACATTAGTAGTAACTTTGATGATCGTAGACTAGAAATAAGTTATTCATGTTGTTGAAACGCTAAGCAGTGTGCCAGACAACTTTTGGTCTAGGCCCCTTTCTGTGTTTAATAAAATTGTGGCACAAGGGCGATGCAAACACAATTTGATTGCAGAAACACCTCCCTGCTAAACTAATGAGGAAACCGCTAGTTATGGATGTAGTATATCTGGTAATGAGGAAGCCAATAGTTATGGACGTAGGATATCTGCCTGGAGCAAAATTGGTGAGCAAAGATTTTAGTTTTTCACAATGTATTCTGAATGTGAATGGGGGAAAACTCCCCCTGAGTTTTCCCCCAGAAACCTACATTTCCAGGTTGCTTATGAGTACATTTCACACTACTTTGGATTATAATTGTAAGGCTCATTTGAATGTCCTGTTTAATATAATGTTTGCTACAGTATGAATTGTGTGTAATTATTGAAGAACCGCGTTAATGACAGTTTCCATTTGGATGATGCTAATAAAGTTAAGATTGTTTTGTATTTCACCTTTATTTAACCAGGTAGGCCAGTCGAGAACAAGTTCTCATTTCCAACTGTGACCTGGCCAAGATAAAGCAGTGCAGTGGGACAAAAAAACAACAGTTACATAATCTTGGGATAAACAAACGTACGGTCAATAACACAATAGAAAGTCTAAATACAAAGTGTGCAAATGGAGTAATTACAAATTAACACTGGAGTGATGGATGTGCAGATGATGATGTGCAAGTAGAAATACTGGTGTGCAAAATATCAAAAAAATGTCAATAAAAACATGGGGACGAGGTAGGTAGTTGGATGGGCTATTTACAGATGGGCTGTGTACAGCTGCAGCGATTAGTAAACTGCTCAGATAGCTGATGCCTAAAATTAGTGAGGGAGAGTCTCCAGCTTCAGTGATTTTTGCAATTCGTTCCAGTCATTGGCAACAGAGAACTGGAAGGAAAGGCGGCCAAAGCAGGTGTTGGCTTTGGGGATGACCAGTGAGATATACTTCCTGTAGCACGTGCTATGGGTGGGTGTTGCTATGGTGACCAGTGAGCTGAGTTAAGGCGGCCGAGCAAAGACTTATAGATGACCTGGAGCCAGTCGGTTTGGAGACGAATATGTTGCCGAGGGCCAGCCGACGAGAGCATACAGGTCGCAGTGGTGGGTGGTATATGGGGCTTTACTCGGTAGCAGCTAGATAGCTGCGATTATCCAGTGTAATGGTCCAGAGCTTACGGCAGGAATACGGTGATGTAGTGGAGAAAAACAGTCCGATATGCTCATGGGTGATATCACGCTGTGTAGACTGGCAGGTGTTATCCAGGCTAAAAGCGGCTGGTGTTTGAGCTAAAAAAAGGTAAAGGCCGCTAGCAGTGGCTAACAATGACTAAATAGCTAGTAGCTAATTAGCTGGTTATAGTTGCTGATGGAGGTTCTAGCTATAAGGTCTAAAAAAAATAGCAGATCCGTATCACATTGGTGAGACGGGTTGCCGGAAGGTTTATTTAATTTAAACATGGAAAAAGAGATTGAAATATATTGCAATACACACAAAAAAGACAAAAAATATATAACATTTACAACAACAAACACGTCTTACTAGTTTTGGAATAGTTTTCATTTTTCAAACCGGTTTGTTATTTTATTTCAGGTTTCTAAATAGTTTTCCCCTAATTACTTTTTCTATAACAACCAGGCATAGTTACAAATCTAATTCCCAGGAATGGGGTTCATATGAACCACAGAGACTGTGTGTGGGATAATGACATGGCCTTGTCCAACCCTGCTTGTTCCCTCGACTCCGCTACCAACCACCAATCTCCAACAGGGCCCTTAACCTGTATCACTAGACGCCTCATAGTGAGCTACAGGTAGGAAATGAATACCAATAATTGGTCAGCAATGAATAGCAATAATTGATTACAAGATGACACTCAGTTAAAAACCATTGGATTTAGCAAACTCAGAAATTATTTAGTATTTCTGTTCCCACGAAAACTGTTTTTCAAGCTTAACATAAGGAGCCACTGAATGATACATAGTTCGAGTGCATTTCAGAATACAAAAAAACAAAACCTTCTACAGGTGATGAGTGTGAGGCTCGGATTTATTCCTTAAGTTTAATACCGCTCTTCACCGACCCAGGAAGGGGTAGGGACAAACAGGCGTTGTACCTCGTTTCCCTACTTCAGTGAACACTAATTATAGTGTTAGGTTCTAAATTTTCAGAGTGAATAACTCACGGACACTAGAGAAGCTTAACCATGTTTAAATATTCCCAAAGGGTCTTTACAGCTGTAATTTAGACAAAAATGTGTTCTCACCATCACAAGTATATATACCCCACTTTGGACAATCCTCCTCTGCAATGCTTACATCTTCTGGTTTGACAGGAAGAGGGTAACAGGATACTAAACCCTTAGGTTGCAAGATCGGTTCCGAGCTGACAAGGTACAAATCGTTCGTTCTGCCCCTGAACAAGGCAGTTAACCCACTGTTCCTAAGCCATCTTTGAAAATAAGAATGTGTTCTTAACTGACTTGCCGAGTAAAATAAAATAAAAAAATTGTGTTGACGAGCGGCTCCCTCCGGTCAGGTTGTAAAATAAAAAGTCATATAGTTTTTTAGCGGCTCCCTCCAGTCAGGTTGTGTTGACGAGCGGTTCCCTCCTAGTCAGGTTGTGTTGACGAGCGGCTCCCTCCTAGTCAGGTTGTGTCGACGACCGGCTCCCTCCTAGTCAGGTTGTGTCGACGACCGGCTCCCTTCTAGTCAGGTTGTGTTGACGACCGGCTCCTTCCTAGTCAGGTTGTGTTGATGACCGGCTCCCTCCTAGTCAGGTTGTGTTGATGACCGGCTCCCTCCAGTCAGGTTGTGTTGATGACCTGCTCCCTCCAGTCAGGTTGTGTCGATGACCGGCTCCCTCCAGTCAGGTTGTGTCGATGACCGGCTCCCTCCTAGTCAGGTTGTGTCGATGACCGGCTCCCCCCTAGTCAGGTTGTGTCGACGACCGGCTCCCTCCTAGTCAGGTTGTGTCGACGACCGGCTCCCTCCTAGTCAGGTTGTGTCGACGACCGGCTCCCTCCTAGTCAGATTATATTGACGACTGCCTCCCTCTAGTCAATAGTTTGTCTTATTTATTTTGGTAGAAATTACAGATGACTCTTGGTTGACAGTGGATCAAATCCAGGCTGTATCATAACCAGCCGTGATTGGGAGTCCCATAGGGCGGCGCACAATTGGCCCAGCGTCGTCCAGGGTACGCAGTCATTGTAAATAAGATTTTGTTCTTAACTGATTTGCCCAGTTAAATAAAGGTTACATTTAAATAATTTAAAAAAATAGTGATTCATGACAAACCATATTTTACAAATCCGTCAAGGCACCAAAACAAAGGTTTCAAATCAATTCATGAATGTAATTGAATCTGGGTATGTCCTTCCTTTAATGTAAGGGCATGAAAAAAAATGGCTGACAATGACTTATCAACAGCTCTAATAATTTGCCCTCACAGGAAATCTACACTGGCAATTATAGAACATACTATGTAGCCTCAAAATCAGGTTTAAAAAAATACTTTTGACCTCATGGATGGCCAGTCCTTGTATTCATAGTGTAGTGAATTCAGGGGGTAGCCCTAGGCTGAACTCAAACCTGGGTCCAGCGACTGTCAAGCCTACACCTTAGAACTTCTTGACAAGGTCGCTGGGTGTTAGGTTACAGTTGCTACAATAGCCTTCTCTAAGAATGTGAGAGTGGAAACACTTCTCCTTCCCCCCCCCATTCCTCAGCAGTTAACCAAACCAAGCCATTTTGGGCAGCCATTCTGTCATTCCACCACTACTATTCTATATTTGTGTTGGACAAACCACCCCATTTTACATTATAATCAACTACAATGCTTCACCTTCTCCAATATAAACAGTGTCTACTGGCTGTCAACAATTAAAAACAAAAAAAAAAAAACGCATTTCTAAATAATAGTAAAATACAATCGTATCTTTTCTCATTTTTCTTTCTATAGAATCCTAAAACTCACTAGCTTCTAGAACTCTCGTCCCCTTGGAACGAGCCCAAACAAAACTAAATCTCCAATACAGGAAAAACGTGCAGTCAAAATAAATTGTGATCCATGGCAACTCACTCACAAAACGCAAACATTTTTGACTGCCCAGTACGGGAATAAAGACAATTAGAATTTAAATGTTGTCAAGAAATACTGCAGTGATGTCAGATTGTTAATCAAATTGATTATAGACCAATTTATTATACTGCTTTCATGTGTGTATATACACAAACATCTGCAACAATTATCATATTACATGCACTTGTAGAAAACAGCTCCTACATGTTGAAGTGCTGCATGTTGATTAAAGTGGGTCACCAACACAGTAAGTGTAACACAGCTCTTTTTTTTGTTAGTCACTTTTTGTTAAATAATACTCTTTCAATTCAGAGCCTGGATTTCTCCCTGAGGTTAATATCCATATCATGCTGCAATCAATTGAACAGGGTAAACGATAAGGTAGAACATCATTAAAACACTCCTACTACAATGTTAAAACATTCTACATTGTGACATCATTAAAATACTCCTACTACAATGTTAAAACATTCTACATTGTGACATCATTAAAATACTCCTACTACAATGTTAAAACATTCTACATTGTGACATCATTAAAATACTCCTACTACAATGTTAAAACATTTTACATTGTGACATTATTTCAGTGATATCATGAAACAACTTCTTCATGTATGTATTTTCTGATGTTTGATCAGAGATCTTTTATCAGAGTATCTCTTGTCACATTGATCACAGCTAAAAGGTTTCTCTCCTGTGTGTGTTCTCTGGTGTGTAGGAAAACTCTTCTCACATTGATCACAGCTATAAGGCTTCTCTCCTGTGTGTGTTCTCTGGTGTGAAGTCAGCTGGCTAGATGTAGGAAAACTCTTCTCACATTGATCACAGCTATAAGGCTTCTCTCCTGTGTGTGTTCTCTGGTGTTGAATCAGATTGCTATCAAGTAAAACTCTTCTCACATTGATCACAGCTATAAGGCTTCTCTCCTGTGTGTGTTCTCTGGTGTGAAGTCAGATTGCTAGATGTAGTAAAACTCTTCCCACATTGATCACAGCTATAAGGCTTCTCTCCTGTGTGTGTTCTCTGGTGTGAAGTCAGCTGGCTAGATGTAGTAAAACTCTTCTCACATTGATCACAGCTATAAGGCTTCTCTCCTGTGTGTGTTCTCTGGTGTCTGAATCAGATTGCTTGATGTAAAGTAAAACTCATCCCACATTGATCACAGCTATAAGGCTTCTCCCTGTGTGTGTTCTCTGGTGTACTGTCAGAACGCTAGATGTAGTAAAACTCCTCCCACATTGATCACAGCTATAAGGTTTCTCTCCTGTGTGTGTTCTCTGGTGTACTGTCAGACCGCTAGATGTAGTAAAACTCCTCCCACATTGATCACAGCTATAAGGTTTCTCTCCTGTGTGTGTTCTCTGGTGCTGAGTCAGATTGCTAGCTTGAACAAAACTCCTCCCACATTGATCACAGCTATAAGGTTTCTCTCCTGTGTGTGTTCTCTGGTGTGAGTCAGATGGCTAGATGAACGAAAACTCCTCCCACATTGACCACAGCTATAAGGTTTCTCCCCTGTGTGTTTTCTCTTGTGTAATGTCAGACCGCTAGATGTACTAAAACTCCTCCTACATTGACCACAGCTATAAGGTTTCTCTCCTGTGTGTGTTCTCTGGTGTACTGTCAGACCACTAGATGTACTAACACTCCTCCCACATTGATCACAGCTATAAGGCTTCTCTCCTGTGTGTGTTCTCTGGTGTATTTTAAGTTTTGATGAAGATTTGCAACCTTTCCCACAGTCAGAGCAGCAATGAGATTTCTTCCCTGTGGGTCTCTGCTGGTATTTCTTGATGTGTTTTGATGTGGAGAGATTCTTCTCTGCCCTGTCACCATCATGAGGTTGTTGAGGCCCCCCAGAGGATCCACGATAGTCAGGTCTCTCTCCTGTGTGAACAAAAAGTCAGGACAGGTGGTTTAAGGCCCACAACAGCAAAAATACACTGTAAAAGGTGATGCCAACAGCGTAGCCATTATGTTGTTCAAACAATGATGTCTGGAATGAATGTGAATTATTTGACATTTGTCTTAAGACAGTCAAGTGAACAACAGTCATATTTTGTCTTGTTTTCCCATTAGTAGTAACATCGACGATTGTATGCAAGAAATACGTTTTTGAAGTTGTTGAAATCCTAAGCAGTGTGCCAGACAACTTTTGGTCTCCAATATAGGCACCTTTCTGTAGGTCTATGTTGTTGTTGGGTGAAGTTATGGGTCTACAGTAGGTCTATGGTATTGGGATAACTAGCGGTTTCCGCATTAGCATGGAGGAGTTTCTGCAACCAAATTGCATTTTAGCAAACAGAGGGCGATGCAGAGAGCGATGCACCTATTTGGGGATGTCTGATAGTATTTACGCACCACCACTAATGACTTGTGGAGCTTCTCAAAGTAATTTTTTCTTCACCTCAAACAGCAAGTAAACAAAGTCTTACAAATACTTTGAGGAACTATTGATTAGAGTAAAATATTTCCAGCTCTCACTCTTGATAACCACTCGACATGAAAGGGAAAAAATGTAATGCTCTGATCCAGTGGAAATGTCATACAATACCTGATTACTTCTTATCCCTTTCACAAATAGCCTACAGCTGTGTCTGTCCCAAACTCTCTGGTGCGGGAAACTGAGAGCCCAGAATATTTTATACAATGTTGCTATCATGTTGTTTCAGACAGACCTAGGTGATAGAACTTTAAACAGTGTATCAACTATGTAGACAGGCCATGCTCAGCCAATGTGATTTATTTTTATCTGGATATTTTCTAGATGTTTTTATTTGTTGGCTTTAGGTAGGCTATTTTTACATAGTTGGCAATGGCAATAAAAAATTATATAAATCTAAATAATGTTTATTTATATTTATATAGAATATAGATTAATCACAGACAATGATTTTGAGATATGATTAAAAATTAAATTGTTCCAGTAAAATGTGAATATGAAAATCATAACTGGCACCAGATCAGTAGAAATGGTCAGATAAATTTGCACTTCAAATGGAAAACGTTGCCGACTGCTGTTGTAGTCTATTACTGGAAACTTCAGGAGCATAACGTCAGAATTTAAGGCCAGCAGCAGCGGGAGGAGTTTTTTTCTTATGGTTAGGCCATCTTGATCTCTGGTTCCCTCAAGTAATTTGTGTGTCACAATTATTTAGTAAAAACGGGTGATTAATATGTTGATTATGTAAAAAATATTTGCTGCTCTGTGGTGTGTAATGAGGAGCAACCAGACACTTGGCACGCATTTATGAAATTGCTTATTCCAGTTACTAATAAGCATGAACCCATTAAGAAAAGGACTGTAAAAGCTGTTAAATCCCAGTGGAATGATGAGGAATTGAAAAATGGTATGGTTTGAGAAGGATGAGGCAAAAGGAATGGCAAATAAGTCTGGCTGTACAACCGATTGGCAAACGTCCTGCAAATTGAGAAATCATGTGACTAAACTGAATAAAAAGAAAAAGACAAAATGAAACAAAGATAAATGACAAAGAATGATAGTAAAAAGCTTTTGAGAAACTTACATACAATGTTGGGAAAAAATGAACTAATCAGATGGCTCATTCATCACAAAACCCACTACTTTTATGATTTTTTCATTGGCAAGATTAGCAAACGTAGGCATGTCATACCAGCAACAAACGCTCACACTACACTTCCAAGTATATCTGACCAAATTATGAAAGACAAGCATTGTAATTTAGAATCCGTAAAGTCAGTGTGGAAGAGGTGAAAAAATTATTGTTGTCTATCAACAATGACAAGCCACCAGGGTCTGACAATCTAGATGGAAACTTACTGAGGATAATAGCGGACTATATTGCCACTCCTATTTTCCGTATCTTTAATTTAAGCCTACTAGAGAGCGTGTGTCCTCAGACCTGGAGGGAAGCTAAAGTCATTTGACATGCGCTATGCTCTGCATAGTTAGCTCCAGGTAAAATGTTGCACTTATTTCAGCCATTCTGTGACCAAAAACAAGCTACATATGGACAGTACCAAAATAAACTGACTCTGGAAATGACAAAGCGCCTCTTAACCTAGCTAGAAATGGGACAAACGGACCCCTTCTGTGGTAACAGACTGGGACGATTTTTAATCAAATCTAATTCCCAGGAACGGGGTTCATATGAACCACAGAGACTGTGGGGTAATAACATGGCCGTGTCCAACCCTGCTTGTTCCCTCGACTCAGCTACCAACCAGCAATCTCCAACAGGGCCCTTTACCTGTATCAATAGACAATTCATAGTGAGCTACAATCAGCAATGAATCCCAATAATGAGCCACCTATGGGAGGGGTACCCCTTTGTGGACAAATCTCAAAGTATTACTGCTACCCTGCTATACACCTTGAACATCGGCTCCAACCCTCGTCGATTGTGTCAGGCTTGCCAAATCAGACTACAAAGGGAAGCACAGCAGACAGCTGCCCAGTGACAAGCCTACAAGACGCGCTACATAACTTCTATGCTCGCGTCGAGGTAAGTAACACCGTTTCGGACGACTTTGTGATCACGCTGCTCTCCGCAGCCGATGTGAGTAAGACCTTTAAAAAGGTTAACATTCACAAGGCCGCAGGGCCAGACGGATTACCAAGACGTGTGCTCCAAGCATGCGCTGACCAACTGGCAAGGGTCTTCACTGTCATTTTCAACCCCTGTTTGAGTCTGTAAAACCAACATGTTTCAAGCAGACCACCATAGTGTTCTTGGGCAAAGGGACTAAGGCAACCTGCCAAAATGACTACCGACTCATAGTCATACGTCTGTAGCCATGAAGTGCTTTGAAAGGCTGGTCATGGCTCACATCAACACCATTATCCCAGAAACCCTAGACCCACTCCAATTTGCATACCGCCCCAACAGATCCACAGATGATGCAATCTCTACTGCACTCCACACTGCCCTTTCCCACCTGGACAAAAGGAACACCTATGTGAGAATGCTGTTCATTGACTACAGCTCAGCGTCCAACACCATAGTCCTTCAAAGAGCATCACTAAGCGAAGGACCCTGGAACTAAACACTGAGCACGCCCCCATTCTCATCGAAGGGGTTGTAGTGGAGCAGGTTGAGAGCTTCAAGGTTCATTGCTATCCATTGCTATCCACATCCTTGGTTTCCACATTATAGGCTTAGTTAACTGGTGAAACTGTTGAAATCATGGAAACATAATGATGATTCTAATTCTAGATTTGGAATAGAATGTACAGCACCTTTAATATATTGTTGTTTGACATGACTACCAATTAATAAACCAGGGAGGAATTACTGACAGAGTAGGAGCATGGTGGAGACATCCAAGAGAGGAAAATCAGGAAGGGAAATGACAGCAAGTAGTGCAGACGAAAGGGTTAACAAGTTGGATAAACAACAGATGTGCTGGAATGACAACAATATAGGTGCTACTTTGAGAACACAAACTCACATCTTTCACAGCACAGAGCGAGGGAGTCCGGGGATGACTGGAGGAGCAATGGAGGAAGCATTGAGGGATTATCTTGGCGTGAGTACAGTTGGTGAGACTGAGTGGACGATGGTGAAGAACAGTGGAGTGAAAAGGGCTAAAGTTGGTAATGAACAGCAGTTTAGGGTCAGAGTGGGAATCATCAGCAAGGATGTTTCTGTGGGTGACCTGTTAACGGTCTCAAAGATGGTGAAGGATGAATTGGGAAAGTGGAATCGGTTCGAGTGACCAGGAGTGGTATGATGCCGATTGTGTGTCAACAGCGCAAAAGGAGAAAGCTTTGTGTGGTTTAGGTTAAACATTTCAGGTAGACGCATGTGGATTAAAACGACTGATACACAGAAGGTTTTACTGTGGTTTGGTGAAGTGGTTCTCCCATCTGATGTAAAACCTGGGTAAGTGAGATATACAGAACCGCTGCAGTGTTACAATTGTAAAAAGGTTGGACATGTGGCAAGTGCTTGTCGAAGGAATAAATATGTCATAGTCAGATGAAGCATGTTGTAATTGTGATGGGAATCACGTTCCCGAGTTCCCGGAGTGCACTGTACAGATGAAGGAGGTCATAGTAGCTAGGATGATCAGGCCCATCCAGCAGGTATCCTATGTGGAGGGAGTGAAAATAGCTGAAGGAGTAGAGAGGAGAAGGTAGTGGATGTCCCACAGTCTGCAGTGAAGCCATGCAGGAGAAGGATCCCAACACACTAATAGTGAACAAGGTGGACTTTGTTGTGTTTATAGAGCAAGTGATAAATTGCATTAATAAATTATTAGCAACCTTCGTCTAAAACTAGCAGTTTCCGCATTAGCTTGGAGGAGTTTCTACAACAAAATTGTGTTTGCATTGCCCTCACTGCCGGAGTGATAAATTGCTTTAATAATAAACTAATAAAACATCTAAGAAGCTAGACATCATTGTGAAGGCGGCAAATGGATTTCTGGTTCTCCAGGACTTCAGACTAAATGTTACAGGGAGAACTGAATGAAGACGTTCCAGCCCTCTCAGGTTCATGAACCTATGTGGGGATCTGAATAGTACCATTTTTTTTGAAATTCAGGGTTATGGAGTGAACTTGGTAAGTGTTTATTTTACGTAATTAGTATGATTTGTTAATCCCAATTTTTTTTTTTTTTTTTTTTTTATTTTTTTACAACCCCGTACAGTAGGTGGCAGCAATACACCTGATGAGTGTAGTCTGATAAACCTCAGAGAAGAAGACATGGTGTTGGAACCAAAGTGATGGTCAGTGTTTCCAGTTGACCCTAATTAGATGTTACATTACATGTTGTTTTCTTAGTTCATGTAGCCGGCTAGCTAGCCAACATATTCATACTTCGCTTACTCCTCTCTGATAAGATACCGCTGCACAAACATGCTTATCTAGGCCTACAACAGCACTGGTACCAGGCAGTATTAGCTAGCTACGTTTGCTCTGACTCTTAATACATTTAGCAAGCTAGCTAGCCCGCTAACTAGCGATTAGCAGCTAACATTATTTAAGCAACACCTTGCTAAGAAAAGTCAATCTTTCGCTTTTAATGTAATGGCATGAAAATAATTGCCAGAATATTATTCAATGACTTATCAACAGCTCTAACAATTTGACCCCAACAGGAAATCTACACTGGCAGTTATAGAAAGACCCATCTACTATATAACCAGTATGACATCCGGGAACTTTTGGCATACTAACTATATCACACTATGACCAATAAGCATACTATACTCAATTAACATCACAAATAGTATGGTTAGTATGAGTATTCTAACACAGCTAATGACTTATCAACAGCTGTTAACAATTTGACCCTAACAGGAAATCTACACTGGCAGTTATAGAAAGACCCATTTAATATATATTCTATAAGAATCAATGGTTATAACTTACATGTGCCTCAAATGTTTCAGCCGTATTACCCCACCAGAAACCATAACATAAGCTCGTATAACACCACTGTTTGTAAACTAATACTATATGGCTGAGGAGTAGGGTCGACCCAAGCCTTCTGACCTCACAATGACAGTAAAGCACCCAAGCTAACTGGCTAACGTTGGATAGCTTGCTAAACACAAATCAGAGAAAAACACACTCTTACCATTTTACTTATAGTTACTATACTGGCAAGTTTGAAGTATAAGTAGCCAACTAACGTTAGGTAGCTAGTTAACATACCGATACATACTGCTGTAAAGATATGCTATGCGTTTTGTGAGGATAGCGTAGTAGCTAACATAACGTGAAAACGTAACTTATTTGAAAAGTCATCATTATTTATTACATTGCTCAACATTTTCTTAACATTTGTCATAATTATTTAAAATCCTTAGAAAATATTCCTATTATGTCATATTTTGGCGAATTTAGTATGACATCCAGTGAACTTTTGGCATACTAACTACATCATACTGATAATAAGCAAACTATATACTCAATTAACATCAAATAGTACGGTTAGTATGAGTATTCTAACACAGCTCAGGTCTCTGGGCAGCCATTTTGTTTGTTGAAAAACTAGGTGGCCCCCCTTTTTAAAAAAACACACAACATTCAATCAACCAATCTGCAGTTCAACCAATAACAAAGCTGTAACTGTAATTACACCACTATTTTGGTAATAAGATGGATGGGGCTGGAGAAATGTAACTACAATTAACTCAAATTCATAGACAGACCTATGGATAAAAAAACTGACAACATCCATGATATCCATAGTTTTAAACCAATGACCTATGGCAAGGACTGACCATATACAGTTTTAACCATGTTGCTATACAGTGTTGATTTACATTGTTTTTAAACATTGGAGTAAAAAAAAGCTTATTTGGGGTTCTGATTGGGTAAACAGTTGAACTAAGCTCATGAGGCATGTGTTATATTCTTCAAGAACCAATGCCTATAAATAAATACAAGTCAAAATATGGATGTAGCAATTGCAAATTTCCCCTTTAACACCACACATCAGTTCAAAAACTGCAGAGTTTGTGCTTCTGTTAAGACAGTACTTACTAGTGTTAATCAGGGCCGGTTCATCGTTAGAACAATCGGACGCCTTAAGATGCGTTTGGGAAACCGGGCCCAGACATCCAGTTTCCTCCTCTTCTTCATTTTTCGATGTGACAGTCACTTCCCCCTCCTCTTTTTCTTTCACTGAAACGTCGCCGTCCTCTTTGACTCTGAACGAGTCTTCCTCTTTAACTGAGACCTCCTTCTCTTCGTCTTTCACGGTAACAGCCTCAACCTCTACTTGTTTTTGTATTGTAACAGCCTCCTCTTCCACGAGAGCTTCTTTCTCCATCCAGCAGGCAGACCACCTCTTCTTCATCATCAGGAACGGGGTTAAGTTTGAGACTGGAGCTATGAGGCATGTACTGAAGTCGCTAAGCGGTATAATTCAAAGCAGTGTCCCTTTATCAGCAGCACGTGATCAATGACGTCTGAAGAATCATTTCGTCGAACACCTGATTGGTTTTGATTAATTTGGGCTCGTTCGACATTGCAGCCGACAGTGCAGGTGGCTGCTGACTGACTAATTTACAAATCACCGTGCATCATAAATAACTACTCATTATTATTTATACATCAGTCAGCCAGTCACCGTTTACCCACAATGCAGCATAGACTTGATGCTCTCGATCAAGGCCAGTGGTTTAGTAGCAGACCTGAAGGCTACGCTGCTACGGTGGGGGACGTCATCTTTCAAAATGTGGCTTTTCTAAATTCTGTGTCGCTCAAAGCCTTGAGTAATGAACCTATTTTAAAAAAACAATTATCTGGAAAGAGCCAATGCTTCAGGAAGCTTTGTTTCCCCATCACTACTATTCAGCATGTTTTCTGTGAAATCGACTACGGGAGTTTTGTAACTTTTTCCACCTTGGCTTACTGTTAGTTGGGATCTAATTGGTCTCCGGTAGTTGGTCTCTGCTGACCATAACCGTGCTGGTTGGTTATGTTGTTTAGGCAAATAACTAGTTGGCTAAATAGCAAACGTTAGCTGGCTGTCTAAGATAACTGCATATAGCTAACATTCTTTGATTGGTTAGATGGCATTATGTATTTCCAAAACGTTGGTTTACTTTAATCACTCAAGTCATGAGTGCAAACGATTGGTTTAATTTAAAGTTATACATTTTACGTTATTTCTGTTGTAGTTAACATCATAGGTAAGGATTGGTTGATTTCCAGTTTTTAAGTATGGTATTTAAGATGATTGATGAGAAAAGTATCGTCCAACCATCGGGTAACTTGTTTCATGCGCATTAAAGGTGAGGGTGAATTTCAGATGTTCACTGCTTGTATTGATGAAGGAGTGGAATTGATGAAGTTCCTCTGCTGTCCCCTGGAATAGAAAGAACACGTCATCAATGAAGACTTTTTCAGAGCCTGATGAGATGCTAGAATGGATTGTTAGGGCTGACAATCACATTCTTCTCTAACAACCCCACATACAGTTACACATAATTAGATGCTATTTTTTTTAAACTACAATGACCATAATGACCTGAGCGCCTACTTGTCATGACTGTGTTTCTTTTACACCTGCTACGTAAAAGAGACTGAAGAATGTGTAACAGTATAGCTTCCGTCCCTCTCCTCGCCCCTATCTGGGCTCGAACCAGGGACTCTGCACACATAAACAACTGCCTCCCACGGAACATCGTTACCATCGCTATTAGCGCACACCCCGCTAACTAGCCAGCCATTTCACATCGGTTACAAATGCACAATGGTCAATGCTATCTGGGATTCTTGGGACATCCCTACCCTAAACCCTAACCTTAAATCAACTTAACCATTTTAAATGTAAACTTCAATGGGCTAGGGACGTCCCAAGGATGTATCGCTACCTGAAATGACACAATCTAAGTGATTGATAGTTGGTATTCAGCAGTCATAAAGCCTTATTTCCTCTAATGAACTACTAAAATACTAAAATTGAGATTTTGTCAGACAGCAGCTCTACACTTTATTGACTGACTGATCCATTCATCCTTCCATCCCTCCTCAGCCTTCCTCTCCTCTGAAGACCCAGTGAGGGTGGAGCTCAGTCAGAGAGCTGTTGAGGGACTGGTTAGGAAGAACACTTCTACAGCCAGAGAGGTGAGATGTCACACATGGTTTAGATGGTAAATATTTATGTCCCCTTAGTGGTTCATCACATAAACAAAAGGGAATATGTTCCATCATCCATGTTTATTTACATTGGTGCAAATTGACCACTGATATTGGTGTATTTTCTCACCCCTTCTGGCTGTATGAATGTTCATTTAAAATCAAAATCAAATCAAATTGGTTCTTTTATATAGCCCTTCATACATCAGCTGATATCTCACTTTTGCTGTACAGAAACCCAGCCTAAAACCCCAAACAGCAAGCAATGCATATTAGAAGCAGTGGCTGACTGAAAAACTCCCTAGAAAGGCCAAAACCTGGAAGAAATGTTGAACTCTTCTGGCTGTTTGGAACCTGACAGAACATGGCCAACATGTTAAATGTTCATAAATGACCAGCATGGTCTTCCAAACAATAAGGCAGAACAGTTGAAACTGGAGCAGCAACGGCCAGGTGGACTGGGGACAGCAAGGAGTCATCTTGTCAGGTAGTCCAAGGTGGTCAGTTTAGGGCTAATGTCCTCCAAATCAAAACCAATATGAGGAAATTAGGGATATATTGGGAAAACCAGTCCTCTTCTGGCATGGACAAACATCAGGTCCACAGATACAGGAGTATTTTTTCAAGCTCCTTACACACATTTGTTCTTTGAAACTGTTGTTTTTATGGTTAGAAACACATCGAAGCAATATCACTGATACGATTTTCCCCACTCATTCACCCCACCACTTTACAAACTTATTTATATTCAGTGGCCTGACTTCATCCAGACTGGTCAAAGGACATCCTGGTAGATCTGAACCTAACAGTTTGGAGTGATCAGATGCATAAGTCACATTTAGGTGTCACTAAACAAAGGAACACAACACTTATTTGTTAAATGTTTTATATATATGACTAAAATATTTTGTGTTAGAGGGGCAGTCAAGAAATGGAAAGCTAACAGCTCAAAACATGACATGAATCTGGGAGTAACCTCAAGCCCCTGTTGTACATCCCTGGTTAGAGGACAACCACAGAAAACAGCTTGATACATTTTGAACCCTGTTGCATTTTGATTCAAGTGGATCAACGTCAACGTGGTAAGTGTAACAAAACAATTTTTTTGTTAATCACTTTTTGTTAAATAATTCTTCCATTTCAGACTAAATGTTACATGAAATGTAAACATGAAATATTCAATGTTAAAACATTCTACAGACATTAAAAAAACAATGTTAAAACATTCTATGATTGTACATAGTCTTATTTTCAACATCTTTTCAATGACATTTCCTCGCTGCTTAGAGGACAACCTGCAGAAAACAGTCAGCTACATTTTGGAGTGATGCATATAAATTTAGGAGTCACTAAACAAAGGAACACAACACTTATTTGTTATAACTCATCGATATCATGCTAAAATCATTTGTGCAAGAGGAGAGAGATGGGGTTGCACGTCCTGTTTAAGCTAACAGCTCAAAAACCACACTGAATCTGGGAGTAATGTGTACATCCCTGGTTAGAGGACAACTTGCAGAAAACAGCTTGATACATTTTGAAGTGTTGCATTTTGATTCAAGTGGATCACGAACGTGGTAAGTGTAACAAAACCATTTTTTTGTTAATCGCTTTTGTTTACTCTTCCATTTCAGAGCCCAGATTTTTGAGGCTAAATCCATATCACATTGAAATCAATAGAACAGGGGACAAATGTTTAGGGTTCTCATTGTGACATTAAAATGGATTAAAATACCAAATGACCAAAACTCTTCCCACATTGACCACAGCTATAAGGTTTCTCTCCTGTGTGTGTTCTCTGGTGCACTCTCAGATCTCCAGATTGAGTAAAACTCTTCCCACATTGACCACAGCTATAAGGTTTCTCTCCTGTGTGTATTCTCTGGTGTGTTATCAGGCTCCAGATTGAGGAAAAACTCTTCCCACATTGATCACAGCTATAAGGATTTCTCTCCTGTGTGTGTTCTCTGGTGTGATATCAGGTTGATTGGATTAGTAAAACTCTTCCCACATTGATCACAGCTATAAGATTTCTCCCCTGTGTGTGTTCGCTGATGAATTGTAATGCCTGATGAGGTGAATCTCTTCCCACAGTCAGAGCAGCAGAGAGTTCTCTTCCCTGTGGATCTCTGCAGGTGTTTCTTGGGGTGTTCTAATGTGGAGAGACTCTTCTCTGCCTTGTCAGCATCATGAGGTTGTTGAGGTGTTGTTGAGGCTCCCCAGAGGATCCACGGTAGTTCAGTCTCTCTCCTGTGTGAACAACAAAGTCAGACAGATGATTAAAGGCCCACAACAGCGGAAATCCACTGTAAAAGGTGATGCCAACAGCGTAGCCATGATGTTGTACAACAATTGTTGTCTGTAATGAATGTAATGATTATTTGACAATTGTCTTAAAATGAGCAAGAATAGTCCTATTTTGTCTTGTTTTCACATTAGTAGTAACATCGATGATTGTAGGCTAGAAATAAGTTATTAAAGTTGTTGAAATCCTAAGAAGTGTGCCAGATGACTTTTGGTCTCCAACATAGGCACCTTTCTGTGTTTGCTAAAATTGTGGCACGAGGGCGATGCACATGCAATTTGGTGGTAGAAACTCATCCCCCTAATGAGGAAACCACTAGTTATGGATGTAGTATATCTGGTAATGAGGAAACCACTAGTTATGGATGTAGTATATCTGGTAATGAGGAAACCACTAGTTATGGATGTAGTATATCTGCCAGGAGCAAAAATGGCAAGCAAAGATTTGTTTTTCACAATGTATTCTGAATGTGAATGGGGAAAACTCAGGGAGTAACCTCCATTTCCAGGTTGCTTATGAGAGCATTTCACACTACTTTGGATGTTAATTGTAAGGATCGATTGAATGTCCTGCTTAATATAATGTTTGTCGTCATCGCAAATCAAATCAAAAAACACTTCAACCAGTAAAATGCTTTTTGGCTTTTCCATCAGCCTGACAATGAGGGTTTGTACACTGTTTCCAAATTGGCCCATAACTTCACCTAACAATTACATAGACCTGTAATGAATGAAGAAGCACTTTGGTTGTTGTTGCATGACATACTGTGGGGCTTAAAAAGTATTTAGTCAGCCACCAATCAACCGCAAGTTCTCCCACTTAAAAAGATAGAGGCCTGTAATTTTCATCATCAGGTACACTTCAACTGTGACAGACAAAATGAGAGAATATACTATATAGCCTAGAAACCTGGTTAAACTAATTATGACATCATGGATGAATTCTAGAATATACTATATAGCCTAGAAAACTGGTTAAATTATCATTATGACCTCATGGATGGCCAGTCCTTGTATTCATAGTGTAGTGAATTCAGGGAGAGGCCCTGAGCTGAACTCAAACCTGGGTCCAAACTGTCAAGTCAACACCTTTTAACTGTTATGCCAAGATGTCTGAACATTTTGAGGGATGGATCCAATGTTGGTTAAGGTTTCTACAATATGTTCTCTATGAATTTGAGTTGTTGTTACATGTTGTGATTCCCCCATCCCTCAGCTGTTAACCAAGTCTCTGGGCAGCCATTTTGTTGCTGTTTCCCCACACAACCCAGCAATCTGCAGTTCAAACAATAACAAATCTGTCATTCCACCACTATTTTGGTAATAAAAGATTATGGGGTTGGAGACATGTAACTACAGACAGACCTATGGATTTAGGACTGACCATCCATGCAACATTATAGTTTTAACCATGTTGAGGCAGCAGGGTAGCCTAGTGGTTAGAGCGTTGGACTAGTAACCGGTTGCAAGTTCACATCCCCGAGCTGACATGGTACAAATCTGTCGTTCTGCCCCTGAACAGGCAATTAACCCACTGTTCCTAGTCCGTTAATGAAAATAAGAATTTGTTCTTAACTGCTATGAAAGTGTTGATTTACATTGTTTCTAAACATTATAGTAAAAAAATATTATTTGGGGTCCTGATGGGGTACAACAGTTGAACTCAACTCATGAGGCATGTGTTATATTCTTCAAGAATCAATGGATGTAAATAAATAATTTAAAAGTCACAATATGGGTGTAGCAATTGCAGATTTCCGCCTTTAACACCAAACATCAGTTCAACTGCAGAGTTTGTGCCTCTGTTGTTAAGACAGTACTTACTAGTGTTAATCAGGGAACGGTTTCTCAAAACCATCTTATGGCTAAATTCTTCGTTTGAACCATTGGATGCCTTAAGATGCGTTTGGGAAACCGGAACCAGATATCCAGGTTCCTCCTCTTCCTCCTTTTTCGATGTAACAGTTATCTCCTCCCCCTCATCTTTCGCGCCATAAACTGCATCTTCCTCTCCTTTCACTGTAACATCATCCTCCTCTTTCACCCTGAACGCGCCCTCCTCTTCTTTCACAGTAACGGCCCCACTCTCTACTTCTTGTTTTACTGTGATATCCTTCTCTCCATTAGAAGGAGAGTAGCTTAGTGACCGCATGGTCGGGGATGTTAGCTAGCTAGGCTAATGCTAACTTAACCAGCCCGCTAGCTGAATAATAATAACTACACCGTAAATATGAAATTAAATCGGATAACTAACTAGACGATAGAAGTGGGTTTAAAACACAGTGGCTAATATACACGAAAGCGTCTAAAGAGCTATATTGTTTCGGCTAATTCCTCTATCAAGCTACGGAGGTGTTTGACGAACTGTTGCTGCTGTTGAAAGAAGCGTTCCGTCCACTACATTATACGTCACACCAACAGCATCGCCTTAAATTCTCAGACCGCCATCTGCTGACTGGAGGGGGTAACGCAGATGAGTAAAAATTTTATTTAATTTTCAGACAAAAAGTTAAAGGGTAGGAATCAGAGACGACGCTCGTCCTAAAATATTAATTACCCCCCCTAAATAAATCAATATCAGTCAATATTTTTTCTTCTGTGATTTATTTTTTTCGTGAGCCGTTCCATCACATCTTAAACTTCCTATCGGGTTGGATCTTGGACCGGGGGAGGCTGCTGCTGCACCAGTGACTGTTGGCCTTTCTTCATCAAAGATGGCGGACAGAAATACGAGGATGGAAGCAAATGTAAGGGATTACAACGTCATAATGAATCATGCAAAAAACATGTACAGTTGACAGGAATGTTAGTTAATGGAGAGACAAACGATTATGCTTGTTTTAAATCATAGTTCATTTACGTAAATCGTGATTTAGCCAGCTTGCTGGGCTAGTTTTATAGGTGTTGTGACATGAGTTTGAAATGGTCATTCTGGTTGTTTTGGGGACACCTTAAACAACCCACAAATCAGGCGGTCGTTTTGTGAAAAAGTGGATGTATAGAATCTAGCTGACTGAAGAATTTACTGCAAATTGAATGTACAAATTTGTATTTGCCATGCAGATAGATGAAATAACGTATGTTATTGTGCAGTGGATGACTGTGCAGTGGATGATTAAAATCCCTGTATGCCCATGGATGTGTAGCTAGCTATCTAGCCGATCTGTGTATGGACCCAAATGTTTGGAATAAATATTAGTTCAGAACCTAGCTATGAACCTCAACTATCATAGCCAGTTGTATCAACTTCAAAACAGCCTGAATGACATTAATGAAGCCTATGGGTTGAGTAGAATATAATATCATGTTTTGCCAAGGATTCAAGTCAAATATACATGTAGTTATTACCATGCATGAGATCCCCACATTGTAGCCTGTACATTTAATATATTCACTGATCATGTACTCTACCTTGGCAAATTAATGTGCAGTTTAGGTATGAATGTCTTTGAGGTGATCAAATTCCTGTCTTTGAATGATACCGTGTCTGCATGTATGTATTACAATTATACACTTCAACAGTGTTTACCAATCTTGGTCCTGGGACATTAATGGTTACACATATTAACTAATAGACTAGAAACAGGATTTAACTAGTTAATTCATATATACAGAAATATATATTTTTTAAACACTACACTTCCTATGCATCATGTAAATACTCTAACACCGGTTCATCTCAACATCTAATGCCCTTCATCTGCATTGATCTGGTAAACACAGGATAGGTGGAGTATTTCATCACATTACACTTAATTTCAACCAGTAGAGAATGTGAAACGCTTTATTGAAAAGCTCATTATCCAAGTGTTATAAATACAAGTTCAATCTGTCCATCAATGCACATCTGTTGTGAATTATAAAAACAGAGGAAGAAAGAGGTGGATAGAGAGGTGTTAAAGACAGAAAGGGAAAGAGGAGGAGGAGCAGAGAGAGGTGTTAAAGACAGAAAGGGAAAGAGGTAAACACATAGGAGCAGGGAAGGCAGCACATGATTAATGAATCACAGTGCTACATAACTGTTCTCTCAGTTCATCACAATTACATAACCATTGGGCCGACTAGAGACACTGTTATCTTAAAAGCAGGTGAGGTGGCGATGATGGGACTGAGGGTTGGCATCCTCTCACATCAAAACATACCTGCAGACCAGAGACAGATGGAGAGAGTGAGCATGTTTAAGCCTTGTGCATTTATTTTTTAATCTAACATTGTTAATTATCAATCAGGAGGTGAAATGCAAAACTGACCTGGGATCATTAACTCTGGGACGACTGCATCTCCATCTGTATTTCAATGTAAAACATCTCTTTAATAATACTTCCTGTATAATATAAACTGACCTGGGATCATTAACTCTGGGACTACTACATCTCTATCTGTATTTCAATGTAAAGCATCTCTTTAATAATACTTTAATAATACTCCTGTATAATATATACTTCCTGTATAATATAAACTGACCTGGGATCATTAACTCTGGGACGACTGCATCTCTATCTGTATTTCAATGTAAAACATCTCTTAACAATAGCCTAGCTAACATCCCTGACCATGCGGTCACCAAGCTACTCCCCTGCTAAAGAGGAGGACGATATCACAGTAAAACAATAAGTAGGGGGTGGGGCCGTTACTGTGAAAGAAGAGGAAGACACGTTCAGCGTGAAAGAGGAGGAGGATGTTTCAGTAAAAGGAGAGAAGGATGCAGTTTATGGCTGGAAGAGATGACTGTTACATCGAAAAAGGAGGAGGAACCTGGATATCTGGGCCTGATTTCCCAAACGCATCTTAAGGCATCCAATGGTTCTTACGATGAACTTAACCATAAGATGGTTTTGAGAAACCGTTCCTTGATTAACACTAGTAAGTACTGTCTTAAAATCAGAGGCACAAACTCTGCAGTTTTTGGACTGATGTTTGGTGTTAAAGTGGAAAGCTATTGTGACTTTTAAATTTGTAATTTATAGCCATTGATTCTTGAAGAATATAACACATGCCTCATGAGCTTAGTTCAACTGTTTTCCCCATCAGAACCCCAAATAAGCTTTTTTTACTCCAATGTTTAGAAACATTGTAAATCATCACTGTATCACCTCAACATGGTTAAAACTATAATGTTGATATAATGGATGGTCAGTCCTTGCATCCATAGGTCTGTCTGTAATTACATTTCTCCAATCCCATAATCATTTTATTACCAAAACAGTGGTGGAATGACAGATTTGTTATTGTTTGAACTGCAGATTGCTGGGTTGTGTGGGTTTTTTAAACAGCATCAAAATGACTGCCCAGAGACTTGGTTTGGTGAACAGCTGAGGGATGGGGGAAGGAGAAGTGTTAACACTCTCAAATTCATAGAGAAAGCTATTGTAGCAACCATAACCCAACAACTAGCGACCATCTCAAGAAGTTCAGACCTTCTAACAGTTATAAGGTGTTGGCTTACAGTCACTGGACCCAGGTTTGAGTTCAGCTCAGGGCCTCCCCCTGAATTCACTATGAATACAAGGACTGGCCATCCATGATGTCACAATGATTGTTTAAACAGTTTTCTAGGCTATATAGTATATTCTAGAATTCATCCATGATGTCATAATGATAGTTTAAACAGGTTTCTAGGCTATATAGTATATTCTAGAATTCATCCATGATGTCATAATGATAGTTTAAACAGGTTTCTAGGCTATATAGTATATTCTAGAATTCATCCATGAGGAGAATTCAACCATAATTAGAGGTCGACCGATTATGATTTTTCAACACCGATAACGATTATTGGAGGACCAAAAAAGCAGATTCCGATTAATCGGCCAATTTTAAAAAATGTATTTGTAATAAAGACAATTACAACAATACTGAGTGAACACTTATTTTAACTTAATATAATACAGCAATAAAATACATTTAGCCTCAAATAAATAATGAAACATGTTCAATTTGGTTTAAATAATGCAAAAACAAAGTGTTGGAGAAGAAAGTAATATGTGCCATGTAAAAAAGCTAACATTTCAGTTCCTTGCTCAGAACATATGAAAGCTGGTGGTTCCTTTTAACATGAGTCTTCAATATTTCCAGGTAAGAAGTTTTAGGTTGTAGTTATTATAGGAATTATAGGACTATTTCTCTCTATACCATTTATGTTTCATTAACCTTTGACTATTGGATGTTCTTATAGGCACTTTAGTATTGCCGGTGTAACAGTATAGCTTCCATCCCTCTCCTCGCTCCTCCCTGGGCTCGAACCAGGAACACAACGACAACAGCCACCCTCGAGGCAGCGTTACCCATGCAGAGCAAGGGGAACAACTACTGGCTCTCTGACTTTACACCAGAGAACACACACAGGAGAGAAACCTTATAGCTGTGATCAATGTGGGAAGAGTTTTGTTCAATCTGGCTCTCTGACTCAACACCAGAGAACACACACATGAGATAAATCCTTACAGCTATAAATCCTTGTACATAATCTATTGGTAAATAGCCCACACATTTTCACCTACCTCATCCCCTGCCTACCTCCTCATGCCTTTTGCACACATTGTATATAGACTCCCCTTTTTTTCTACTGTGTTATTGACTTGTTAATTGTTTACTCCATGTGTAACTCTGTGTTGTCTGTTCACACTGCTATGCTTTATCTTGGCCAGGTCGCAGTTGCAAATGAGAACATGTTCTCAACTAGCCTACCTGGTTAAATAAAGGTGAAATAAAAATATATATACACACACACAAACATCTGCAACAATTATCGTATTACATGCATTTTTCTTCCACTTGAAGAAAACAGCTCACTACATTTTGAAGTGCTGCATGTTGATTAAAGTGGGTCACCAACGCAGTAAGTGTAACACAGCTCTTTTTTTGTTAGTCACTTTTTGTTTAATAATAATAATTAATAATACTCTTTCAATTCAGAGCCTGGATTTCCCCCTGAGGTTAATATCCATATCATGCTGCAATCAATTGAACAGGGTAAACGATAAGGTAGAACATCATTAAAATACTCCTACTACAATGTTAAAACATTCTACATTGTGACATCATTAAAATACTCCTACTACAATGTTAAAACATTCTACATTGTGACATCATTAAAATACTCCTACTACAATGTTAAAACGTTCTACATTGTGACATCATTAAAATACTCCTACTACAATGTTAAAACATTCCACATTGTGACATCATTAAAACACTCCTACTACAATGTTAAAACATTGTGACATTATTTCAGTGATATCATGAAACAACTTCTTCATGTATGTATTTTCTGATGTTTGATCAGAGATCTTTTATCAGAGTATGTCTTGTCACATTGATCACAGCTAAAAGGTTTCTCTCCTGTGTGTGTTCTCTGGTGTTGAGTCAGATGGCTAGATGTAGTAAAACTCTTCTCACATTGATCACAGCTATAAGGCTTCTCTCCTGTGTGTGTTCTCTGGTGTTGAGTCAGATGGCTAGCTTGAACAAAACTCCTCCCACACTGATCACAGATATAAGATTTCTCTCCTGTGTGTGTTCTCTGGTGTTGAGTCAGATGGCTAGATTTAACAAAACTCCTCCCACATTGATCACACATATAAGGTTTCTCTCCTGTGTGTTTTCTCTGGTGTAATGTCAGACCGCTAGATGTAGTAAAACTCCTCCCACATTGATCACACATATAAGGTTTCTCTCCTGTGTGTGTTCTCTGGTGTAATGTCAGACTTCTAGATGTAGTAAAACTATTCCCACATTGACCACAGCTATAAGGTTTTTCTCCTGTGTGTGTTCTCTGGTGTACTGTCAGATGGCAAGCTTGAACAAAACTCCTCCCACATTGACCACAGCTATAAGGTTTCTCTCCTGTGTGTGTTCTCTGGTGTATTTTAAGTTCTGATGAAGATTTGCAACCTTTCCCACAGTCAGAGCAGCAATGAGATTTCTTCCCTGTGGGTCTCTGCTGGTGTTTCTTGAGCTGTTTTGATGTGGAGAGACTCTTCTCTGCCCTGTCAGCATCATGAGGTTGTTGAGGCCCCCCAGAGGATCCATGGTAGTCAGGTCTCTCTACTGTGTGAACAAAAAGTCAGACAGGTGATTAATATGTTGATGATGTAAAAAATATTTGCTGCTCTGTGGTGTGTAATGAGGAGCAACCAGACACTTGGACGCATTTATGGAATTGCTTATTCCAGTTACTAATAAGCATGAACCCATTAAGAAAATGACTGTGAAAGCTGTTAAATCCCAGTAGAATGATGAGGAATTGAAAAATGGTGTGGTTGAGAAGGATGAGGCAAAAGGAATGGCAAATAAGTCTGGCTGTACAACCGATTGGCAAACGTCCTGCAAATTGAGAAATCATGTGACTAAACTGAATAAAAAGAAGAAAAATTACAAAGAATGATAGTAAAAAGCTTTAGAGAACCTTACATACAATTTTGGGAAAAAAGGCAAACTCTGCTCCATCATTAACTGAATCAGAAGGCTCATTCATCAAAGCCCACTACTTTCATGATTTTTTTCATTGGCAAGATTAGCAAAACTTAGGCATGATATACCAGCAGCGAATGCTGACACTACACTTCAAAGTATATCTGACCAAATTATGAAAGAAACATTGTAATTTAGAATTCCGTGAAGTCAGTGTGGAAGAGGTGAAAAAAATATTGTTGTCTATCAACAATGATAAGACACCAGGGTCTGACAATCTAGATGGAAACTTACTGAGGATAATTCTGACTATATTGCCAAATTATTTTCCGTATCTTTAATTTAAGCCTACTGGAGAGCGTGTGTCCTCAGACCTGGAGGGAAGCTAGTCATTCAATATGTCCTATGCTCTGCATAGTTAGCTCCAGGTAAAATGTTGCACTTATTCAGCCATTCTGTGACCAAAAACAAGCTACATATGGACAGTACCAAAATAAACTGACTCTGGAAATGACAAACCACCTCGTAACCTAGCAGGAAATGGGACAAACTGTGGTAACAGACTGGGACGATTTTTAATCAAATCTAATTCCCAGGAACGGGGTTCATATGAACCACAGAGACTGTGTGGGGTAATAACATGGCCGTGTCCAACCCTGCTTGTTCCCTCGACTCAGCTACCAACCAGCAATCTCCAACAGGGCCCTTTACCTGTATCAATAGACACTTCATAGTGAGCTACAGGTAGCAATCAGCAATGAATCCCAAAAATGAGCCACCTATGGGAGGGGTACCCCTTTGTGGACAAATCTCAAAGTATTACTGCTACCCTGGGGAGATTGCTATACCCCTTGAACATCGGCTCCAACCCTCGGGTGTGGCAGGCTTGCCAGATCAGACTACAAAGGGAAGCACAGCAGATAGCTGCCCAGTGACAAGCCTACAAGACGAGCTACATAACTTCTATGCTATCGAGGTAAGTACAAACATGCTGAGAGCATCAGCTGTTTGGACGACTTTGTGATCACGCTCTCCGCAGCCGATGTGAAGTAAACCTTTAAACAGGTTAACATTCACAAGGCTGCAGGGCCAGATGGATTACCAGGACGTGTACTCCAAGCATGCGCTGACCAACTGGCAAGGGTCTTCACTGACACTTTCAACCCCTGTTTGAGTTTGTAATACCAACATGTTTCAAGCAGACCACCATAGTGTTCTTGGGCAAAGGGACTAAGGCAACCTGCCTAAATGACTCCGACCCGTAACACTCACGTCTGTAGCCATGAAGTGCTTTGAAAGGCTGGTCATGGCTCACATCAACACCATTATCCCAGAAACCCTAGACCCACTCCAATTTGCATACCGCCCCAACAGATCCACAGATGATGCGATCTCTATTGCACTCCACACTGCCCTTTCCCACCTGGACAAAAGGAACACCTATGTGAGAATGCTGTTCATCGACTACAGCTCAGCGTCCAACACCATAGTACATCAAAGAGCATCACTAAGCGAAGGACCCTGGAACTAAACACTGAGCATGCCCCCATTCTCATCGAAGGGGTTGTAGTGGAGCAGGTTGAGAGCTTCAAGTTCCTTGGTTTCCACATTATAGGCTTAGTTAACTGGTGAACTGTTGAAATCATGGAAACATAATGATGATTCTAATTCTAGATTTGGAATAGAATGTGCAGCACCTTTAATATGTTGTTGTTTGACATGACTACCAATGAATAAACCAGGGAGGAATTACTGACAGAGTAGGAGCATGGTGGAGACATCCAAGAGAGGAAAATCAGGAAGGGAAATGACAGCAAGTAGTGCAGACGAAAGGGTTAACAAGTTGGATAAACAACAGATGTGCTGGAATGACAACAATATAGGTGCTACTTTGAGAACACAAACTCACATCTTTCACAGCACAGAGCGAGGGAGTCCGGGGGATGACTGGAGGAGCAATGGAGGAAGCATTGAGGGATTATCTTGGCGTGAGTACAGTTGGTGAGACTGAGTGGACGATGGTGAAGAACAGTGGAGTGAAAAGGGCTAAAGTTGGTAATGAACAGCAGTTTAGGGTCAGAGTGGGAATCATCAGCAAGGATGTTTCTGTGGGTGACCTGTTAACGGTCTCAAAGATGGTGAAGGATGAATTGGGTAAAGTGGAATCGGTTCGAGTGACCAGGAGTGGTATGATGCCGATTGTGTGTCAACAGCGCAAAAGGAGAAAGCTTTGTGTGGTTTAGGTTAAACATTTCAGGTAGGTGGATTAAAATTAATGATAGAAGAAGGTTTTACTGTGGTTTGGTGAAGTGGTTCTCCCATCTTGTGTAAAACCTGGGTAAGTGAGATATACAGAAGCCGCTGCAGTGTTACAATTGTAAAAAAGGTTGGACATGTGGCAAGTGTTTGTTGAAGGAATGAATATGTCATAGTCAGATGAAGCATGTTGTAATTGTGATGGGAATCACGTTCCCGAGTTCCCGGAGTGCACTGTACGGATGAAGGATGTTGTAGTAGCTAGGATGATCAGGCCCATCCAGCAGGTGTCCTATGTGGAGGGAGTGAAAATAGCTGAAGGAGTAGAGAGGAGAAGGTAGTGGATGTCCCACAGTCTGCAGTGAAGCCATGCAGGAGAAGGATCCCAACACACTAATAGTGAACAAGGTGGACTTTGTTGTGTTTATAGAGCAAGTGATAAATTGCATTAATAAATTATTAGCAACCTTCGTCTAAAACTAGCAGTTTCCGCATTAGCTTGGAGGAGTTTCAAAATTGTGTTTGCATTGCCCTCACTGCCGCAGTGATAAATTGCATTAATAATAAACTAATAAAACATCTAAGAAGCTAGACATCATTGTGAAGGCGGCAAATGGATTTCTGGATCTCCAGGACTTCAGACTAAATGTTACAGGGAGAACTGAATGAAGACGTTCCAGCCCTCTCAGGTTCATGAACCTGTGTAGGGATCTGAATAGTACCATTTTGTTTGAAATTCAGGGTAGTGGAGTGAATTTGGTTCGTGTTTATTTTAGGTAATTAGTATGATTTGTTAATCCCATTTTTTTGCGTTTTGGTTACTGTAGGTGGCAGCAATACACCTGATGAGTGTAGTCTGACAAACCTCAGCGAAGAAGACATGGTAGGAACCAAAGTGATGGTCAGTGTTTCCAGTTGACCCTAATTAGATGTTACATTACATGTTGTTTTCTTACTTCATGTAGCCTGCTAGCTAACCAACATATTCATACTTTGCTTACTCCTCTCTGATAAGATACCGCTGCACAAACATGCTTATCTAGGCCTACAACAGCACTGGTACCAGGCAGTATTAGCTAGCTACGTTTGCTCTTAATACATTTAGCACGCTAGCTAGCGATTAGCAGCTAACATTATTTAAGCAACACCTTGCTAAGAAAAGACAATCTTTCACCTTTAATGTAATGGCATGAAAATAATTGCCAGAATATTATACAATGACTTAACAGCTCTAACAATTTGACCCCAACAGGAAATCTACACTGGCAGTTATAGAAAGACCCATTTACTATATAACCATTGATTCTTGAAGAATATAACTTATAAATGCCTCAAATGTTTCAGCCATATTACCCCACCAGAAACCAAAACATAAGCTCGTATAACACCACTGTTTGTAAACTAATACTATATGGCTGAGGAGTAGGGTCGATCCAAGCGTTCTGACCTCACAATGACAGTAAAGCACCCAAGCTAACTGGCTAACATTGGATAGCTTGCTAGACACAAATCAGAGAAAACCTCACTCTTACCATTTTACTTGCCCTAGCAGAGCTGGTTAGGCTGTTTTCATGTTATCCAGAGCGTTGATGACTAACTGTGCTGCTGGCAACAAATTAATTTGAGCTTTTTTGCAGATGTTTACTGACACCGGCCATACTGACACCGGCCATATTCATTATAGTTTTAACCATGTTGAGGCTATACAGTGTTGGTTTACATTGTTTCTAAACATTGGAGTAAAAAAAGCTTATTTGGTGATCTGATGGGGTAAACAGTTGAACTAAGCTATATTCTATAAACTATATTCTTCAAGAATCAATGCCTATAAATTAATTAATTTAAAAGTCAAAATATGGATGTAGCAATTGCAAATTTCCCCTTTAACACCACAAATCAGTTCAACAACCGCAGAGTCTGTGCTTCTGTTAAGACAGTACTTACTAGTGTTAATCAGGGCCGGTTCATCGTTAGAACCATCGGACGCCTTAAGATGCGTTTGGGAAACCGGGCCCAGATATCCAGTTTCCTCCTCTTCTTCATTGTTCGATGACACAGTCACCTCCTCTTCTTCTTCTTCTTCTTCTTCTTTCACTGAAACGTCGTAGTCTTCCTCTTCTTTAACTGAGACGTCATTTTCTTCTTCGTTCACAGTAACAGCCTCAACCTCTACTTGTTTTTGTATTGTAACAGCCTCCTCTTCCTCCACCTCTTTCACGAGAGCTTCTTTCTCCATCCAGTAGACCGCCTCTTCTTCAGCAGGAACGTGGTTAAGTTTGAGACTGGAGCTATGAGGCATGTACTGAAGTCGCTAAGCGGTATAATTCAAAGCAGTGTCCCTTTATCAGCAGCACGTGATCAATGACGTCTGAAGAATAATTTCGTCGAACACCTGATTGGTTTTGATTAATTTGGGCTCGTTCGACATTGCAGCCGACAGTGCAGGTGGCTGCTGACTGCTGACTGACTGCTGACTGCTGACGGATTAATTTACAAATCACCTTGCATCATAAATAACTACTCATTATGAAAAGCCAACTGACATTTACTCTTGAGGTGCTGATCTGTTGCACCCTCGACAACTACTGTGATTTTTATTATTTTACCATGCTGGTCATTTATGAACATTTAAACATCTTGGCCATGTTCTGTTATAATCTCCACCCCGCACAGCCAGAAGAGGGCTGGGCCACCCCTCATAGCCTGGTTCCTCTCTAGGTTTTTTCCTTGCCACCGTGCTTCTGCACTTGCATTGCTTGCTGTTTGGAGGTTTAGGCTGGGTTTCTGTACAGCACTTTGAGATATCAGCTGATGTAAGAATAAATACAAAATACTCTTCCATTTCAGAGCCTGGATTTTTCACCTGGATTTTTCCCCTGAGGCTAATATCCATTACATGTTGATATCAATTCATAAGTGGGCACACGTTTAGGCTTCTACATTGTGAAATCATTACAATACTCCTACTAAAATTTTAAAAAAAATCTATATTGTGACATTAATTCATTGAAATCATGAAACAACTACTTCATGTATGTATTTTCTAATATTTGATCAGAGATCTTTTATCAGATTATCTCTGGTCACAGCTATGAGATTTCAATCCTGTGTGTTCTCTGGTGTTGAGTCAGATGGCCAGATTGAACAAAACTTTTCACACACTGACCACAGCTATAAGGTTTCTCTCCTGTGTGTGTTCTCTTGTGTAGAGTCAGAGAGCCAGATATATTAAAACTCTTCCCACATTGACCACAGCTATAAGGTTTATCTCCTGTGTGTTTTCTCTGGTTTACTTTCAGAGAGATTAATGTTGTAAAACTCCTCCCACATTGATCACAGCGATAAGATTTCTTTCCTTTGTGTGTTATCTGAGGTATTTTAATGCCTGATGAGGTGCATCTCTTCCCTGTGGATCTCTGCAGGTGTTTAGATCTGGAGAGACTCTTCTCTGCCTCTTCAGCATCATGAGGTTGTTGAGGGTCCCCAGAGGATCCATGATAGTCCCCACTCTCTCCTGTGTGAACAACAAAGTCAGATGATTAAAAGCCCAGAACAGCGGTAAACCACTGTAACAGAAAGGTGAGGCCAACAGAGTTGCCATGATGTTGTACAACAATTGATGCCTGTAATGAATGTTAAAATTATTTGACATTTGTCTTAAAATGAGCATAGTCATATTTTGCCTTGTTTTCACATTAGTAGTAACTTTGATGATCGTAGACTAGAAATAAGTTATTCATGTTGTTGAAACGCTAAGCAGTGTGCCAGAAAACGTTTGGTCTAGGCCCCTTTCTGTGTTTAATAAAATTGTGGCACAAGGGCGATGCAAACACAATTTGATTGCAGAAACACCTCCCTGCTAAACTAATGAGGAAACCGCTAGTTATGGATGTAGGATAACTAGTAATGAGGAAGCCGATAGTTATGGATGTAGTATATCTGCTAATGAGGAAACCACTAGTTATGGATGTAGTATATCTGGTAATGAGGAAACCACTAGTTATGGATGTAGTATATCTGCTAATGAGGAAACCACTAGTTATGGATGTAGTATATCTGGTAATGAGGAAACCACTAGTTATGGATGTAGTGTATCTGGTAATGAGGAAACCACTAGTTATGGATGTAGTTTATCTGCTAATGAGGAAACCACTAGTTATGGATGTAGTATATCTGCTAATGAGGAAACCACTAGTTATGGATGTAGTATATCTGGTAATGAGGAAACCACTAGTTATGGATGTAGTATATCTGGTAATGAGGAAACCACTAGTTATGGATTAGTATATCTTGTTGAGGAAACCACTAGTTATGGATGTAGTATATCTGGTAATGAGGAAACCACTAGTTATGGATGTAGTATATCTGGTAATGAGGAAACCACTAGTTATGGATGTAGTATATCTGCTAATGAGGAAACCACTAGTTATGGATGTAGTATATCTGCTAATGAGGAAACCCTAGTTATGGATTTAGTATATCTGTAATGAGGAAACCACTAGTTATGGATGTAGTATATCTGCTAATGGAAACCACTAGTTATGGATGTAGTATATTGGTAATGAAAACCACTAGTTATGATGTAATATCTGGTAATGAGGAAACCACTAGTTATGGATGTAGTATATCTGGTAATGAGGAAACCACTAGTTATGGATGTAGTATATCTGGTAATGAGGATGCCAATAGTTATGGATGTAGGATATCTGCCTGGAGCAAAATTGGTGAGCAAAGATTTTAGTTTTTCACAATGTATTCTGAATGTGAATGGGGAAAACTCAGGGAGTTTTCCCCCAGAAACCTACATTTCCAGGTTGCTTATGAGTACATTTCACACTACTTTGGATTATAATTGTAAGGCTCATTTGAATGTCCTGTTTAATATAATGTTTGCTACAGTATGAATTGTGTGTAATTATTGAAGAACCGCGTTAATGACAGTTTCCATTTGGATGATGCTAATAAAGTTAAGATTGTTTTGTATTTCACCTTTATTTAACCAGGTAGGCCAGTCGAGAACAAGTTCTCATTTCCAACTGTGACCTGGCCAAGATAAAGCAGTGCAGTGGGACAAAAAAACAACAGTTACATAATCTTGGGATAAACAAACGTACGGTCAATAACACAATAGAAAGTCTAAATACAAAGTGTGCAAATGGAGTAATTACAAATTAACACTGGAGTGATGGATGTGCAGATGATGATGTGCAAGTAGAAATACTGGTGTGCAAAATAGCAAAAAAAGTCAATAAAAACATGGGGACGAGGTAGGTAGTTGGATGGGCTATTTACAGATGGGCTGTGTACAGCTGCAGCGATTAGTAAACTGCTCAGATAGCTGATGCCTAAAATTAGTGAGGGAGAGTCTCCAGCTTCAGTGATTTTTGCAATTCGTTCCAGTCATTGGCAACAGAGAACTGGAAGGAAAGGCGGCCAAAGCAGGTGTTGGCTTTGGGGATGACCAGTGAGATATACTTCCTGTAGCACGTGCTATGGGTGGGTGTTGCTATGGTGACCAGTGAGCTGAGTTAAGGCGGCCGAGCAAAGACTTATAGATGACCTGGAGCCAGTCGGTTTGGAGACGAATATGTTGCCGAGGGCCAGCCGACGAGAGCATACAGGTCGCAGTGGTGGGTGGTATATGGGGCTTTACTCGGTAGCAGCTAGATAGCTGCGATTATCCAGTGTAATGGTCCAGAGCTTACGGCAGGAATACGGTGATGTAGTGGAGAAAAACAGTCCGATATGCTCATGGGTGATATCACGCTGTGTAGACTGGCAGGTGTTATCCAGGCTAAAAGCGGCTGGTGTTTGAGCTAAAAAAAGGTAAAGGCCGCTAGCAGTGGCTAACAATGACTAAATAGCTAGTAGCTAATTAGCTGGTTATAGTTGCTGATGGAGGTTCTAGCTATAAGGTCTAAAAAAAATAGCAGATCCGTATCACATTGGTGAGACGGGTTGCCGGAAGGTTTATTTAATTTAAACATGGAAAAAGAGATTGAAATATATTGCAATACACACAAAAAAGACAAAAAATATATAACATTTACAACAACAAACACGTCTTACTAGTTTTGGAATAGTTTTCATTTTTCAAACCGGTTTGTTATTTTATTTCAGGTTTCTAAATAGTTTTCCCCTAATTACTTTTTCTATAACAACCAGGCATAGTTACAAATCTAATTCCCAGGAATGGGGTTCATATGAACCACAGAGACTGTGTGTGGGATAATGACATGGCCTTGTCCAACCCTGCTTGTTCCCTCGACTCCGCTACCAACCACCAATCTCCAACAGGGCCCTTAACCTGTATCACTAGACGCCTCATAGTGAGCTACAGGTAGGAAATGAATACCAATAATTGGTCAGAAATGAATAGCAATAATTGATTACAAGATGACACTCAGTTAAAAACCATTGGATTTAGCAAACTCAGAAATTATTTAGTATTTCTGTTCCCACGAAAACTGTTTTTCAAGCTTAACATAAGGAGCCACTGAATGATACATAGTTCGAGTGCATTTCAGAATACAAAAAAACAAAACCTTCTACAGGTGATGAGTGTGAGGCTCGGATTTATTCCTTAAGTTTAATACCGCTCTTCACCGACCCAGGAAGGGGTAGGAACAAACAGGCGTTGTACCTCGTTTCCCTACTTCAGTGAACACTAATTATAGTGTTAGGTTCTAATTTTTCAGAGTGAATAACTCACGGACACTAGAGAAGCTTAACCATGTTTAAATATTCCCAAAGGGTCTTTACAGCTGTAATTTAGACAAAAATGTGTTCTCACCATCACAAGTATATATACCCCACTTTGGACAATCCTCCTCTGCAATGCTTACATCTTCTGGTTTGACAGGAAGAGGGTAACAGGATACTAAACCCTTAGGTTGCAAGATCGGTTTCCCGAGCTGACAAGGTACAAATCGTTCGTTCTGCCCCTGAACAAGGCAGTTAACCCACTGTTCCTAAGCCATTATTGAAAATAAGAATGTGTTCTTAACTGACTTGCCGAGTAAAATAAAAATATATTTTTTTAAATTGTGTTGACGACCGGCTCCCTCCTAGTCAGGTTGTGTCGGCTCCCTCCTAGTCGACCGGCTCCCTCCAGTCGGCTCCCCTCCAAGTCAGGTTGTGTCGACGACCGGCTCCCCCTCCAAGTCAGGTTGTGTCGACGACCGGCTCCCTCCAAGTCAGGTTGTGTCGACGACCGGCTCCCTCCTAGTCAGGTTGTCGACGACCGGCTCCCTCCGATTGGTAGAAATTACAGATGACTCTTGGTTGACCGTGGATCAAATCCAGGCTGTATCATAACCGGCCGTGATTGGGAGTCCCATAGGGCGGCGCACAATTGTCCCAGCGTCGTCCAGGGTACGCAGTCATTGTAAATAAGATTTTGTTCTTAACTGATTTGCCTAGTTAAAAAGGTTACATTTAAATCATTTAAAAAAAAAAATATGATTCATGACAAACCATATTTTACAAATCCTTCAAGGCACCAAAACAAAGGTTTCAAACCAATTCATGAATGTAATTGAATCTAGGCATGTCTTGCCTTTAATGTAAGGGCATGAACAAAAATGGCTGACAATGACTCATCAACAGCTCTAATAATTTGCCCTCACAGGAAATCTACACTGGCAATTATAGAACATACTATGTAGCCTCAAAATCTGTTTAAAAAAATTATTTTGACCTCATGGATGGCCAGTCCTTGTATTCATAGTGTAGTGAATTCAGGGGGTAGCCCTGGGCTGAACTCAAACCTGGGTCCAGCGACTGTCAAGCCAGCACCTTAGAACTGTTACGCCAAGATTTCTGAACTTCTTGACGAGGTCGCTAGGTGTTGGGTTACAGTTGCTACAATAGCCTTCTCTAAGAATGTGAGAGTGGAAACACTTCCCCTTCCCCCATTCCCCAGCAGTTAACCAAGTCTCTGGGCAGCCATTTTGTTGCTGTTTAAAAAACCCACACAACCCAGCAATCTGCAGTTCAAACAATAACAAATGTCATTCCACCACCACTATCCTATATTTGTGTTGGACAAGTTTGCTCACCACCAGAAAACAACTCCCATTTTACATTATAATCAACTACAATGCTTCACCTTGTCCAATATAAACAGTGTCTACTGGCTATCAACAATTAAAAACAAAAAAAAACACAGATAGTGCTAAATTTCTAAATCTTTTCTCATTTTTCTTTCTTTAGAATCCTAAAACTCACTAGCTTCTAGAACTCGTCCCCTTGGAACGAGCCCAAACAAAACTAAATCTCCAACACAGGAAAAACGTGCAGTCAAAATAAATTGTGATCCATGGCAACTCACTGACTAAACGCAAACATTTGACTGCCCAGTATGGGAATAAAGACTATTAGAATTTGAATGTTGTCAAGAAATACTGGAGTGATGTCAGATTGTTAATCAAATTGATTATAGACCAATTTATTATACTGTTTTCATGTGTGTAGATATACACAACACATCTGCAACAATTATCATATTACATGCATTTTCTTCCACTTGAAGAAAACAGCTCCCTACATGTTGAAGTGCTGCATGTTGATTAAAGTGAGTCACCAACACAGTGAGTGTAACACATCTCTTTTTTTTGTTTGTCACTTTGTTAAATAATACTCTTTCAATTCAGAGCCTGGATTTCTCCCTGAGGTTAATATCCATATCATGCTGCAATCAATTGAACAGGGTAAACGATAAGGTAGAACATCATTAAAATACTCCTACTACAATGTTAAAACATTCTACATTGTGACATCATTAAAATACTCCTACTACAATGTTAAAACATTCTACATTGTGACATTATTCCTACTACAATGTTAAAACATTTTACATCAGTGATATCATGAAACAACTTCATGTATGTATTTTCTGATGTTTGATCAGATATCTTTTATCAGAGTATCTCTTGTCACATTGATCACAGCTAAAAGGTTTCTCTCCTGTGTGTGTTCTCTGGTGTGAAGTCAGCTGGCTAGATGTAGTAAAACTCTTCTCACATTGACCACAGCTATAAGGTTGCTCTCCTGTGTGTGTTCTCTGGTGTACTGTCAGACCACTAGATGTAGTAAAACTCCTCCCACATTGATCACAGCTATAAGGCTTCTCTCCTGTGTGTGTTCTCTGGTGTACTTTAAGTTTTGATGGAGATTTGCAACCTTTCCCACAGTCAGAGCAGCAATGAGATTTCTTCCTGTGGGTCTCTGCTGGAGTTTCGATGTGGAGAGACTCTCCTCTGCCTCGTCAGCATCATGAGGTCGTTGAGGCCCCCCAGAGGATCCACGATAGTCAGGTCTCTCTCCTGTGTGAACAAAAAGTCAGACAGGTGGTTTAAGGCCCACATCAGCAAAAATACACTAAAAAGGTGATGCCAACAGCGTAGCCATTATGTTGTTCAAACAATGATGTCTGGAATGAATGTGAATTATTTGACATTAGTCTTAAG
>NC_060190.1:1326376-1326970 GCF_021184085.1 Oncorhynchus gorbuscha
TATGGAACCTTCAAAAAACACATGGAGCAACTGCAGAAATAAATGGCTGAGGATATACTAAACATGTCTGGTATGTAATGACATTTAATTCAAAGTAAATGTAAATTCTTTATTTTTATGTAGTTGTGTGGGACAGCCATATGTTCAGTTCATGCCTATGATTTCAGAGTTCAACAAAGCCTGCTTCATGTGTGCCACTGATGAAGAACCTGGATGTGGCCCAGACTGACTGGGTTAGTAACTTTATTTAACATGTTTATAATCTTTTGACAACAGTGACGGCATGTAAGACAATTTATGATATAACACAATGGATGGCATATCGTCATACTGCATTGATATTTGATATTACTTATAACGTGTTCCGCTTTGTTTTAGATTGAATGTTTTGCCTGCCAACGGGGGTTCCATGTGCTGTGCCTCGGAATGAAGACCAAAGAGTTCACCAGAGTAAAGAACACAAACTGGAAGTGCAGTCTTTGTTGTTGAAAATGTCTGCTCTACCCCATCCACACTGAAGAGGCTCTGACATGTACATCAACCAGGGATAAAGAGGAAGTTAACACTGACATGTACATCAACCAGGGATAAAGA
>NC_060190.1:1327070-1332744 GCF_021184085.1 Oncorhynchus gorbuscha
TAGTGGGATGGTGTAGGATCCTTTAGGGTTAAAGTAGTGGGATGGTGTAGGATCCTTTAGGGTTAAAGTAGTGGGATGGTGTATGAGTTCCGGTTCCGGTGTATGAGTTCCGGTTCCGGTTGGAGCGAGTGGTCGCATCTGCACGTCGCTCCAACGGGTAGTATAACTTTTTCATTATATTTCATTATATCACAACGGTTTGATTTGTCTTATCTTAGCAATTTCTTCTCAGCTAGCTACATAGCCGTCTTTGTATCAAAAGATAATTGCGTAATTATCGTATTTCGCCGTCCTAACGTAGTCTTCACTAGTCTTCACTAGCCAGCTAGCTAACGTCCACTGATTAGCTGCACTGGAGAAACTGTTACACTCAACTGAACGACTTGATTAGTTTAGTGTCAGCTAGCTACATAGCTGTCTTTGCTGTCTTCGTATCATCGTATCATCGTATCCAAGATAATTGTGTTGTTTAGGTTTAGAGTGTGTAGTCTTAGAGTGATTATCTTAATTTACCGAGGTTAGCTAGCCAGCTATTTGTCGTCCTTAACGTAGGTGACTCTGCTAGCTAGCCAACAGCTAGCCAACGCTAGCCAACGTCTTCTGTATAGAACTCAACTACCCGGTCGCATTCACAGGTTGTATCACATTTTCACTTCATTTTCATTACAGTACAACGGTTTGATTTGTTTGATCGTAGCTAGCTACTTAGCTAGCTACATAGCCGTCTTTGTATCAAAGATAATTGTGTAGTCTAGAGCGATTTTCTAGGTTCGCTAGCCATCTATTGTCGTTCTTTTAACGCAACGTAACGTAAACAACACTGCTAGCTAGCCTGCTAGCCCCCGAATAGCAACACTGCAGAAACTATTACACTCAACGGAACGACTTGATTAGTGTAGTGTCAACAACGCACCCACTGCCAGCTGGCCTACTTCAGCAGTACTGTATCATTTTAATCATTTTAGTCAATAAGATTCTTGCTACGTAGCTTAACTTTCTGAACATTCGAGACGTGTAGTCCACTTGTCATTCCAATCTCCTTTGCATTAGCGTAGCCTCTTCTGTAGCCTGTCAACTATGTGTCGGTTTATCCCTGTTCTCTCCTCTCTGCACAGACCATACAAACGCTCCTCACCGCGTGGCCGCGGCCACCCTACTCTGGTGGTCCCAGCGCGCACGACCCACGTGGAGTTCCAGGTCTCCGGTAGCCTCTGGAACTGCCAATCTGCGGTCAACAAGGCAGAGTTCATCTCAGCCCATGCCTCCCTCCAGTCCCTCGACTTCTTGGCCCTGACGGAAACATGGATCACCACAGACAACACTGCTACTCCTACTGCTCTCTCTTCGTCCGCCCACGTGTTCTCGCACACCCCGAGAGCGTCTGGTCAGCGGGGTGGTGGCACCGGGATCCTCATCTCTCCCAAGTGGTCATTCTCTCTTTCTCCCCTTACCCATCTGTCTATCGCCTCCTTTGAATTCCATGCTGTCACAGTCACTAGCCCTTTCAAGCTTAACATCCTTATCATTTATCGCCCTCCAGGTTCCCTCGGAGAGTTCATCAATGAGCTTGATGCCTTGATAAGCTCCTTTCCTGAGGACGGCTCACCTCTCACAGTTCTGGGCGACTTTAACCTCCCCACGTCTACCTTTGACTCTTTCCTCTCTGCCTCCTTCTTTCCACTCCTCTCCTCTTTTGACCTCACCCTCTCACCTTCCCCCCTACTCACAAGGCAGGCAATACGCTCGACCTCATCTTTACTAGATGCTGTTCTTCCACTAACCTCATTGCAACTCCCCTCCAAGTCTCCGACCACTGCCTTGTATCCTTTTCCCTCTCGCTCTCATCCAACACCTCCCACACTGCCCCTACTCGGATGGTATCGCGCCGTCCCAACCTTCGCTCTCTCTCCCCCGCTACTCTCTCCTCTTCCATCCTATCATCTCTTCCCTCCGCTCAAACCTTCTCCCACCTATCTCCTGATTCTGCCTCCTCAACCCTCCTCTCCTCCCTCTCTGCATCCCTTGACTCTCTATGTCCCCTATCCTCCAGGCCGGCTCGGTCCTCCCCTCCCGCTCCGTGGCTCGATGACTCATTGCGAGCTCACAGAACAGGGCTCCGGGCAGCCGGCGGAAATGGAGGAAAACTCGCCTCCCTGCGGACCTGGCATCCTTTCACTCCCTCCTCTCTACATTTTCCTCCTCTGTCTCTGCTGCTAAAGCCACTTTCTACCACGCTAAATTCCAAGCTTCTGCCTCTAACCCTAGGAAGCTCTTTGCCACCTTCTCCTCCCTCCTGAATCCTCCGCCCCCCCCCCTCCTCCCTCTCTGCAGATGACTTCGTCAACCATTTTGAAAAGAAGGTCGACGACATCCGATCCTCGTTTGCTAAGTCAAACGACACCGCTGGTTCTGCTCACACTGCCCTACCCTATGCTCTGACCTCTTTCTCCCCTCTCTCTCCAGATGAAATCTCGCGTCTTGTGACGGCCGGCCGCCCAACAACCTGCCCGCTTGACCCTATCCCCTCCTCTCTTCTCCAGACCATTTCCGGAGACCTTCTCCCTTACCTCACCTCGCTCATCAACTCATCCCTGACCGTTGGCTACGTCCCTTCCGTCTTCAAGAGAGCGAGAGTTGCACCCCTTCTGAAAAAACCTACACTCGATCCCTCCGATGTCAACAATTACAGACCAGTATCCCTTCTTTCTTTTCTCTCCAAAACTCTTGAACGTGCCGTCCTTGGCCAGCTCTCCCGCTATCTCTCTCTGAATGACCTTCTTGATCCAAATCAGTCAGGTTTCAAGACTAGTCATTCAACTGAGACTGCTCTCCTCTGTATCACGGAGGCGCTCCGCACTGCTAAAGCTAACTCTCTCTCCTCTGCTCTCATCCTTCTAGATCTATCGGCTGCCTTCGATACTGTGAACCATCAGATCCTCCTCTCCACCCTCTCCGAGTTGGGCATCTCCGGCGCGGCCCACGCTTGGATTGCGTCCTACCTGACAGGTCGCTCCTACCAGGTGGCGTGGCGAGAATCTGTCTCCTCACCACGCGCTCTCACCACTGGTGTCCCCCAGGGCTCTGTTCTTGGCCCTCTCTATTCTCGCTATACACCAAGTCACTTGGCTCTGTCATAACCTCACATGGTCTCTCTTATCATTGCTATGCAGACGACACACAATTAATCTTCTCCTTTCCCCCTTCTGATGACCAGGTGGCGAATCGCATCTCTGCATGTCTGGCAGACATATCAGTGTGGATGACGGATCACCACCTCAAGCTGAACCTCGGCAAGACGGAGCTGCTCTTCCTCCCGGGGAAGGACTGCCCGTTCCATGATCTCGCCATCACGGTTGACAACTCCACTGTGTCCTCCTCCCAGAGCGCCAAGAACCTTGGTGTGATCCTGGACAACACCCTGTCGTTCTCAACTAACATCAAGGCGGTGGCCCGTTCCTGTAGGTTCATGCTCTACAACATCCGCAGAGTACGACCCTGCCTCACACAGGAAGCGGCGCAGGTCCTAATCCAGGCACTTGTCATCTCCCGTCTGGATTACTGCAACTCGCTGTTGGCTGGGCTCCCTGCCTGTGCCATTAAACCCCTTCAACTCATCCAGAACGCCGCAGCCCGTCTGGTGTTCAACCTTCCCAAGTTCTCTCACGTCACCCCGCTGCTCCGTTCTCTCCACTGGCTTCCAGTTGAAGCTCGCATCCGCTACAAGACCATGGTGCTTGCCTACGGAGCTGTGAGGGAACGGCACCTCAGTACCTCCAGGCTCTGATCAGGCCCTACACCCAAACAAGGGCACTGCGTTCATCCACCTCTGGCCTGCTCGCCTCCCTACCACTGAGGAAGTACAGCTCCCGCTCAGCCCAGTCAAAACTGTTCGCTGCCCTGGCCCCCAATGGTGGAACAAACTCCCTCACGACGCCAGGACAGCGGAGTCAATCACCACCTTCCGGAGACACCTGAAACCCCACCTCTTTAAGGAATACCTAGGATAGGTTAAGTAATCCCTCTCACCCCACCCCCCCTAAGTTTTAGATGCACTATTGTTAAGTGACTGTCCCACTGGATGTCATAAGGTGAATGCACCAATTTGTAAGTCGCTCTGGATAAGAGCGTCTGCTAAATGACGTAAATGTAAATGTAATGTAAATGTAAGTAGTGGGATGGTGTAGGATCCTATAGGGTTAAAGTAGTGGGATGGAGTAGGATCCTTCAGGGTTAAAGTAGTGGGATGGTGCAGGATCCTATAGGGTTAAAGTAGTGGGCTGGTGCAGGATCCTATAGGGTTAAAGTAGTGGGATGGAGTAGGATCCTTTAGGGCCAAAGTAGATGGGCTGGTGTAGGATCCTTTAGGGCCAAAGTAGTGGGATGGTGTAGCCTTTAGTGTTAAAGTAGTGGGATGGTGTAGGATCCTTTAGGGTTAAAGTAGTGGAATGGTGTAGGATCCTTTAGGGCCAAAGTAGTGGGATGGTGTAGGATCCTATAGGGCCAAAGTAGTGGGATGGTGTAGGATCCTATAGGGCCAAAGTAGTGGAATGGTGTAGGATCCTACAGGGTTAAAGTAGTGGGATGGAGTAGGATCCGTTAGGGCCAAAGTAGATGGGCTGGTGTAGGATCCTTTAGGGCCAAAGTAGTGGGATGGTGTAGGATCCTATAGGGTTAAAGTAGTGGGATGGTGTAGGACCCTATAGAGTTAAAGTAGTGGGATGGTGTAGGATCCTTTAGGGTTAAAGTAGTGGGATGGGATGGTGTTGGATCCTATAGGGTTAAAGTAGTGGGATGGTGTAGGATCCTTTAGTGTTAAAGTAGTGGGATGGTGCAGGATCCTATAGGGCCAAAGTAGTGGGATGATGTAGGATCCTTTATGGCCAAAGTAGTGGGATGGTGTAGCATCCTATAGGGCCAAAGTAGTGGGATGGTGTAGGATCCTATAGGGCCAAAGTAGTGGGATGGTGTAGGATCCTATAGGGTTAAAGTAGTGGGATGGAGTAGGATCCTTTAGGGCCAAAGTAGTCAGATGGAGTAGGATCCTATAGGGCCAAAGTAGTGGGATGGGCTGGTGTAGGATCCTATAGGGTCAAAGTAGTGGGATGGTGTAGGATCCTTTAGGGTTAAAGTAGTGGAATGGGCTGGTGTAGGATCCTATAGGGTCAAAGTAGTGGGATGGTGTAGGATCCTATAGGGTCAAAGTAGTGGGATGGTGTAGGATCCTATAGGGCCAAAGTAGTCAGATGGAGTAGGATCCTATAGGGCCAAAGTAGTGGGATGGGCTGGTGTAGGATCCTATAGGGTCAAAGTAGTGGGATGGTGTAGGATCCTATAGGGTTAAAGTAGTGTGATGGTGTAGGATCATTTAGGGTTAAAGTAGTGGGATGGTGTAGGATGATTTAGGGTTAAAGTAGTGGGATGGTGTAGGATCCTTCAGGGTTAAAGTAGTGGGATGGTGTAGGATCCTTCAGGGTTAAAGTAGTGGGATGGTGTTGGATCCTTTAGGGTTAAAGTAGTGGGATGGTGTAGGATCCTTTAGGGTTAAAGTAGTGGAATGGTGTAGGATCCTTTAGGGTTAAAGTAGTGGGATGGTGTAGGATCATATAGGGCCAAAGTAGTGGGATGATGTAGATCCTTTATCCTTATGGCCAAAGTAGTGGGATGGTGTAGCATC
>NC_060190.1:1333244-1348341 GCF_021184085.1 Oncorhynchus gorbuscha
TAACTAAACTATTGGGAGAACAGATATCCCAGCTCATACAGTTATAAGTAACTGAACTATTGGGAGGACAGATATCCCAGCTCATACAGTTATAAGTAACTAAACTATTGGGAGGACAGATATCCCAGATCATACAGTTATATAAGTAACTGAAAAATGCTACTCACAGTTTGCTGCACAAAACAAATATTAGACAGCAAGGTTGTTGATCCAGGAGAGGATTCTCTGCTGTTACCAAGCAACGCTTGATCTTGGAAGAAGCTAACCACTTTAGCTAGATAGCTACTACATTTACTGAAAAAAATATAAAACGCAACATGCAATAAGGAAATCAGTCAATTGAAATAAATGAATTAGGCCCTGACCCATGGATTTTACATGACTGGGCAGGGCCGAAAGAATGGGAAAGGTCAGGGCCTTTCACAGGCAAAGGTCAACCCACTGGGGAGACATGCCCAGCCAATCCGAATCAGTTTCCCCCCAGAAAAGGGCTTAATGACAGTCATAAATATTCAACACCAAATTCTCTAAACTGATGTTGAAGGCGGCTTATTGTAGAGAAATGAACATTCAACTCTCGGGCAACAGCTGTGGTGGAAATTCCTGCAGTCAGCGTGCCAATTGCTCCCCCAAAACTTGATACATCTGTGGCATTGTGTTGTGTGACAAAACTGCAGATTTTAGAGTGGCCTTTTTATTGTCAGATCCAGAATTGATGTGTTTCTCATGTCTTCTCCACTTTTACAGAATGTAAAGATCTAATGTTACTACACACAGGGGGACAGAATGTAAAGATCTAATGTTACTACACACAGGGGGACAGAATGTAAAGATCTAATGTTACTACACACAGGGGGACAGAATGTAAAGATCTAATGTTACTACACACAGGGGGACAGAATGTAAAGATCTAATGTTACTACACACAGGGGGACAGAATGTAAAGATCTAATGTTACTACACACAGGGGGACAGAATGTAAAGATCTAATGTTACTACACACAGGGGGACAGAATGTAAAGATCTAATGTTACTACACGCAGGGGGACAGAATGTAAAGATCTAATGTTACTACACGCAGGGGGACAGAATGTAAAGATCTAATGTTACTACACGCAGGAGGACAGAATGTAAAGATCTAATGCCATTAAGATGGGGTTTCTACACGCAGGGGGACAGAATGTAAAAGATCTAATGTTACTACACGCAGGGGGACAGAATGTAAAGATCTAATGTTACTACACGCAGGGGGACAGAATGTAAAGATCTAATGTTACTACACGCAGGGGGACAGAATGTAAAGATCTAATGCCATTAAGATGGACTACACACAGGGGGACAGAATGTAAAGATCTAATGTTACTACACGCAGGGGACAGAATGTAAAGATCTAATGTTACTACATGCAGGGGACAGAATGTAAAAGATCTAATGTTACTACACGCAGGAGGACAGAATGTAAAGATCTAATGTTACTACATGCAGGGGGACAGAATGTAAAGATCTAATGTTACTACACGCAGGGGGACAGAATGTAAAGATCTAATGTTACTACATGCAGGGGGACAGAATGTAAAGATCTAATGTTACTACACGCAGGGGGACAGAATGTAAAGATCTAATGCCATTAAGATGGAGTTACTACACGCAGGGGGACAGAATGTAAAGATCTAATGTTACTACACGCAGGGGGACAGAATGTAAAGATCTAATGTTACTACACGCAGGGGACAGAATGTAAAGATCTAATGTTACTACACGCAGGGGACAGAATGTAAAGATCTAATGTTACTACACGCAGGGGGACAGAATGTAAAGATCTAATGTTACTACACGCAGGGGGACAGAATGTAAAGATCTAATGTTACTACATGCAGGGGACAGAATGTAAAGATCTAATGTTACTACACGCAGGGGACAGAATGTAAAAGATCTAATGTTACTACACGCAGGGGACAGAATGTAAAGATCTAATGCCATTAAGATGGGGTTTCTACACGCAGGGGAACAGAATGTAAAGATCTAATGTTACTACACGCAGGGGACAGAATGTAAAGATCTAATGTTACTACACGCAGGGGAACAGAATGTAAAGATCTAATGTTACTACACGCAGGGGGACAGAATGTAAAAGATCTAATGTTACTACACGCAGGGGGACAGAATGTAAAGATCTAATGTTACTACACGCAGGGGGACAGAATGTAAAGATCTAATGTTACTACACGCAGGGGGACAGAATGTAAAGATCTAATGCCATTAAGATGGAGTTACTACACGCAGGGGAACAGAATGTAAAGATCTAATGTTACTACACGCAGGGGGACAGAATGTAAAGATCTAATGTTACTACACGCAGGGGGACAGAATGTAAAGATCTAATGTTACTACACGCAGGGGGACAGAATGTAAAGATCTAATGCCATTAAGATGGAGTTACTACACACAGGGGGACAGAATGTAAAGATCTAATGTTACTACATGCAGGAGGACAGAATGTAAAGATCTAATGTTACTACACGCAGGGGGACAGAATGTAAAGATCTAATGTTACTACATGCAGGGGGACAGAATGTAAAGATCTAATGTTACTACACGCAGGGGGACAGAATGTAAAGATCTAATGTTACTACACGCAGGGGGACAGAATGTAAAGATCTAATGTTACTACACGCAGGGGGACAGAATGTAAAGATCTAATGTTACTACACGCAGGGGGACAGAATGTAAAGATCTAATGTTACTACACGAGGGGGACAGAATGTAAAGATCTAATGTTACTATGTAAAGATCTAATGTTACTACACGCAGGGGGACAGAATGTAAAGATCTAATGTTACTACACGCAGGGGGACAGAATGTAAAGATCTAATGTTACTACACGCAGGGGAACAGAATGTAAAGATCTAATGTTACTACACGCAGGGGGACAGAATGTAAAGATCTAATGTTACTACACGCAGGGGAACAGAATGTAAAGATCTAATGTTACTACACGCAGGGGGACAGAATGTAAAGATCTAATGTTACTACACGCAGGGGGACAGAATGTAAAGATCTAATGTTACTACATGCAGGGGGACAGAATGTAAAGATCTAATGCCATTAAGATGGAGTTACTACACACAGGGGGACAGAATGTAAAGATCTAATGTTACTACACGCAGGGGGACAGAATGTAAAGATCTAATGTTACTACAAAGATGGAGTTACTACACGCAGGGGGACAGAATGTAAAGATCTAATGTTACTACATGCAGGGGACAGAATGTAAAGATCTAATGTTACTACATGCAGGGGGACAGAATGTAAAGATCTAATGCCATTAAGATGGGGTTTCTACACGCAGGGGGACAGAATGTAAAGATCTAATGTTACTACACGCAGGGGGACAGAATGTAAAGATCTAATGTTACTACACGCAGGGGACAGAATGTAAAGATCTAATGTTACTACACGCAGGGGGACAGAATGTAAAGATCTAATGTTACTACAAGCAGGGAGACAGAATGTAAAGATCTAATTCCATTAAGATGGAGTTACTACACGGAGGGGAAAAAGAAACAAAAGAAAGAAGAAGCAACATTTGACAGAAGAAGAGCTTTTGAATAAATGTCAAACATTTTGGGAGAAGGATTTTTTAAATTAAAAAATTAAAAAATTAAACTAGGCTACCTGCCACCCCAATACCCATTTAAACTATTTCTTTGAAGTATTTTAATAAATGTGAATATTTTTTGCAACTTTTTTAGTAAATACCTGTAGTCAAATTGTGAGGTTTCATACACATTTTGACAGGCAAGTCAGTTAAGAACAAATTATTATTTACAATGTCGGTCTACCAGGGAACAGTGGGTTAACTTCCTTGTTCAGGGGCAGAACGACAGATTGTGAGCTCGGGGGATTCGATCCAGCAACCTTTCGGTTACGAGCCAGCTCTAACCACTAGGCTACCTGCTGCCCTGCTACCTGCTGCCCTGCTACCTGCTGCCCTGCTACCTGCTGCCTTCTGCCCTGCTGCCCTGCTACCTGCTGCCCTGCTACCTGCTGCCCTGCTGCCTGCTGCCCTGCTACCTGCTGCCCTGCTACCTGCTGCCCTGCTACCTGCCGCCCTGCTACCTGCCGCCCTGCTACCTGCCGCCCTGCTACCTGCTGCCCTGCTCCCTGCCGCCCTGCTACCTGCCGCCCTGCTACCTGCCGCCCTGCTACCTGCCGCCCTGCTACCTGCAGCCCTGCTACCTGCTGCCTGCTGCCCTGCTACCTGCTGCCCTGCTACCCTGCTACCCTGCTACCTGCTGCCCTGCTGCCCTGCTACCTGCTACCTGCTACCCTGCTACCTGCAGCCCTGCTACCTGCTGCCTGCTACCTGCTGCCCTGCTACCTGCTACCCTGCTACCTGCTGCCCTGCTATCTGCTGCCCTGCTACCCTGCTACCTGCTGCCCTGCTGCCCTGCTACCTGCTGCCTGCTGCCCTGCTGCCCTGCTGCCTGCTACCTGCTACCTGCTGCCCCAATACCATTTAAACTATTTATTTTTAATAACATTTTAATATTTTTTTGCTACTTTTTTAAAAGTAAATACCTGTAGTCAAATTGTCAGGTTTCATACACATTTTGACAGTTGGAATTTCATGACATCTCCATGACTTTCAACGTCATTTCCATTACCAACAACTTGCGGCATCTCTATATGTATGTTATGAAAAGTAGTAAGAACACCATGGGAGCTCTCTGATCCCAAGTACCAGCTCATTGAATAAAAGGTCAAAGGTGATTGTAGAATGTTGCGTTTATATATATATTTTTTCAGTATAATTAGAGAGTTCCGGATTTACATTTACTACGTTACATCTCCCAGGTCAACGGCCTGGTGTAGGATCCTTTATAGGGCCAGAGTAGTGGGATGGGCTGGTGGGTTATGGGGATAGTGGATAGGTACAGGGTTAGATAGTGTATAGGTACAGGGTTAGATAGTGTATAGGTACAGGGTTAGATAGTGTATAGGTACAGGGTTAGATAGTGTATAGGTACAGGGTTAGATTGTAGGTACAGGGTTAGATAGTGTATAGGTACAGGGTTAGATAGTGTATAGGTACAGGGTTAGATAGTGTATAGGTACAGGGTTAGATAGTGTAGTGGGTTAGATAGGTACAGGGTTAGATAGTGTATAGGTACAGGGTTAGATAGTGTATAGGTACAGGGTTAGATTATAGGTACAGGGTTAGATAGTGTATAGGTACAGGGTTAGATAGTGTATAGGTACAGGGTTAGATAGTGTATAGGTACAGGGTTAGATAGTGTATAGGTACAGGGTTAGATAGTGTATAGGTACAGGGTTAGATAGTGTATAGGTACAGGGTTAGATAGTGTATAGGTACAGGGTTAGATAGTGTATAGGTACAGGGTTAGATAGTGTATAGGTACAGGGTTAGATAGTGTATAGGTACAGGGTTAGATAGTGTATAGGTACAGGGTTAGATAATGTATAGGTACAGGGTAAGATGGTGGTGCAATTTTACATTTTGTCAGACCAAAATACACAAAACTGCCCTCCGACCCACGTCAGGAGGCAAAACAACATCTAGTCTGATGAAAAGTCACATGAACTTGAATAAGGGTTCAAAGATATGTCCGTTTTGATAGTGAGAGCGCGACTTTTCCCTTTAGTTCAACAACTGCAGTGGGTGTTTCTGTTGTAAGACAGTAAGTAACTTACTGGGGTTAATCAGATGTCCAGTATCCTCTTCTTCTTCTTCCAATACGACAGTTATCTCTCCCTCCTCCTTCACTCCAAAAACTGGATCCTCCTCTTTCTCTTCTTTCACTGCAACATCCTCATCCTCTACTTTTGTTACTGTGACATCCTCCTCTTCCTTCTCCTCTTTTACAACAACATTCAGCCACAGTCCCTCTTTCTCCGTCCAGCAGACCTCCTCTTCTTCATCAGGAGGAGAGCAGCTCAGTGAACTCATGGTCAGAGATGTTAGCTAGCTATGCTAACTTAAGCAGCCCACTAGCTGACTAATAACAACAATGTAAATATGAAATTAAATGGGATAACTAGCTAGACGACAGAAGAAGTGAGTTTAAAACACAGTGGATAATATACATGAACGAGTGTAAAGAGCTTCAATGTTTCAGCTAGCAAGCTACCGAGGTGGCTGACCATTATCATTTAACTATAAAAGAACATGGCTGACTAGTTGGCTTGTCACTAGTTACTACAGCCACAAAGTCAACATTGGTAAAACATTTCTGAAAACAGAAATCTACTTTTTGTTCTTCATTTGAGATTAGGGTTAGGCATAATCTTAACAGTGTGGTTAAGGTTAGGTTTAAAAATCAGATTTTAAGAAGAAAAGTTGTGTAAATGGATGGGGTTTTGCCATAATTATGACTTTATGACTGTGGTAAGAAGCGGTCCTTCCACTATCACCACAGAACAATGAGACAGATCATTCACCGGATGTATAAATATGAAGCATCCGGTTGGCGTTTCCACTCACTACAAAATAGTGTAATGTTTTTTAAAGTTATTTTAGAAATTCTGTGCGTGTAATGTTTACTGTTCATTTTTATTGTTTATTTCACTTGTAAAATCTATGTATATAATATACTTCACTTGCTTTGGCAATGTTAACATATTGAAACGACCCTGGGTTTATAAGCGCGGATATTGACTCTGCCGCTGGAGCCCTGGACTTCGGGCTAGAAGGTCGAGGGTTCGTGACCTGCTCCCTGCCGTTTCATTACAATATGTTTCCCATGTGAATAATGCCCCTTTAATTGAATTGAAAGCCCAGTGGTTGGCAGTGGGAAAATATGGAACGAGATGGATTGTGGGAGACAGAGAGGGAGATGGAGAGAGAGGGTCAGAGAGAGAGATAGAGAGGAATATAGGATGACATTTAGCTGATACAGCCTAAATGATTAATACGAACTTTGAGGTTCTGGATAAGAGCGTCTGCTAAATGACTTAAATGTAAATGTAAATATAATGTGATATAACCTTATTATTGGAAATAAAATAAAAACCAATCGTTGAAATTGTTTTAACTTGTAGTCAGAAAATAAAATAAAACATTCCCTCAGCTGCGTTTCCCACTCCAGTCAGCAGAGGGCGCTGTGAGTCTTTCAGGCCAGTCTGCCAGAATGTGACGTGGTGGTGAACTGGACTCTTCTTTAAACAACAACAGCCAGTCGGTCGTCACTAGTTACCACAGTCACAAAGTCATAATTATGGCTAAACCTCGCCCAATTCTCAATTCTCAACTTCTCTTATTCAATTCAGATTTTTAAACCTAACATAATGCCTAACCTTAAATGAAGACAACAAAAAAATGTAATGTTTGTTTTCATATATTGTTTTTACGATAGCCGATGTTGACATTGTGGCTGTAGTAACTAGTGACAAGCCAACTAGTCAGCCATGTTCTTTTATAGTTAAATGATAATGGTCAGCCACCTCGGTAGCTTGCTAGCTGAAACATTGAAGCTCTTTACACTCGTTCATGTATATTATCCACTGTGTTTTAAACTCACTTCTTCTGTCGTCTAGCTAGTTATCCCATTTAATTTCATATTTACATTGTTGTTATTAGTCAGATAGCTGACTGGTTTAGTTCACTAGCCTAGATAGCTAACTGTTAGCTAACATCTCTGACCATGAGTTCACTGAGCTGCTCTCCTCCTGATGAAGAAGAGGAGGTCTGCTGGACGGATAAAGAGGGTCTGTGGCTGAATGTTGTCGTGAAAGAGGAGAAAGAAGAGGAGGATGTCACAGTAACAAAAGTAGAGGATGAGGATGTTGCAGTGAAAGAAGAGAAAGATGAAGATCCCGTTTTTGGAGTGAAGGAGGAGGGAGAGATAACTGTCGTATTGGAAGAAGAAGAAGAGGATACTGGACATCTGATTAACCCCAGTAAGTTACTTACTGTCTTACAACAGAAACACCCACTGCAGTTGTTGAACTAAAGGGCAGAGTCACACTCCCACTATCAAATCAATATTTATTATACAGCACCTTTCAGACATGGAATGCAACAGAATGAGAAAAACAAAAATAAATATTTACTGCACAACAGAGGATCAAAAAGCCAAAGAGTGACAATAAAAACGTAACTACTTTAAAGGAAAAGCAAAGCTGAAAAGGTGTGTTATTAAAATCTATTTGAAATATGTCCACAGTTTTGGTCCCCCTCAGGTTCTCTAGCAGGCTAGTTCAGAGTCTGGGGTCATAGTAACTAAAGGCTGCCTCTCCATGCCTCTTGATCCCCCTCAGGTTCTCTGACAGGCTGGTTCAGAGTCTGGGGTCATAGTAACTCAAGGCTGCCTCTCCATGTTTCTTGGTCCTAGACTTTGGGATTATAAAAACGCCCATATCTTCTTTTTATAATCAGAGCCAAGTCTTGCTCTTGTCAACCCTTATTCTTCTTCTTCATGTGACTTTTCACATGAAGAAGCTGTATCATTGCCTTTCGCAGGTCAGAGTGTGATGTTGCACATTTTGGTCACTCCCCCCTATAGGATCCTACGCCATCCCACTACTTTGGCCCGATAGGATCCTACACCATCCCACTACTTTGACCCTATAGGATCCTACACCAGCCCATCCCACTACTTTGGCCCTATAGGATCCTACTCCATCTGACTACTTTGGCCCTATAGGATCCTACACCATCCCACTACTTTGACCCTATAGGATCCTACACCATCCCACTACTTTGACCCTATAGGATCCTACACCAGCCCATCCCACTACTTTGGCCCTAAAGGATCCTACACCATCCCACTACTTTGGCCCTATAGGATCCTACACCATACCACTACTTTGGCCCTATAGGATCCTACACCATCCCACAACTTTGGCCCTATAGGATCCTACACCAGCCCATCCCACTACTTTGGCCCTATAGGATCCTACACCATCCCACTACTTTAACCCTAAAGGATCCTACACCATCCCACTACTTTAACCCTATAGGATCCTACACCATCCCACTACTTTAACCCTGAAGGATCCTACACCATCCCACAACTTTGGCCCTATAGGATCCTACACCATCCCAGTACTTTAACCCTAAAGGATCCTACACCATCCCACTACTTTAACCCTATAGGATCCTACACCAGCCCACTACTTTAACCCTAAAGGATCCTGCACCATCCCACTACTTTAACCCTAAAGGATCCAACACCATCCCACTACTTTAACCCTAAAGGATCCTACACCATCCCACTACTTTAACCCTATAGGATCCTACACCAGCCCACTACTTTAACCCTATAGGATCCTACACCATCCCACTACTTTGACCCTATAGGATCCTACACCATCCCACTACTTTGACCCTATAGGATCCTACACCAGCCCATCCCACTACTTTGGCCCTATAGGATCCTACACCATCCCACTACTTTGGCCCTATAGGATCCTACACCATACCACTACTTTGGCCCTATAGGATCCTACACCATCCCACAACTTTGGCCCTATAGGATCCTACACCAGCCCATCCCACTACTTTGGCCCTATAGGATCCTACACCATCCCACTACTTTAACCCTATAGGATCCTACACCATCCCAGTACTTTAACCCTAAAGGATCCTACACCATCCCACTACTTTAACCCTATAGGATCCTACACCATCCCACTACTTTAACCCTGAAGGATCCTACACCATCCCACAACTTTGGCCCTATAGGATCCTACACCAGCCCATCCCACTACTTTGTCCCTATAGGATCCTACACCATCCCACTACTTTAACCCTATAGGATCCTACACCATCCCAGTACTTTAACCCTAAAGGATCCTACACCATCCCACTACTTTAACCCTATAGGATCCTACACCATCCCACTACTTTAACCCTGAAGGATCCTACACCATCCCACTACTTTAACCCTATAGGATCCTACACCATCCCACTACTTTAACCCTAAAGGATCCTACTCCATCCCACTACTTTGGCCCTAAAGGATCCTACACCAGCCCATCTACTTTGGCCCTAAAGGATCCTACTTCATCCCACTACTTTAACCCTATAGGATCCTACACCAGCCCACTACTTTGGCCCTATAGGATCCTACACCATCCCATCCCACTACTTTAACCCTATAGGATCCTACACCATCCCACTACTTTAACCCTATAGGATCCTACACCATCACACTACTTTGGCCCTATAGGATCCTACACCATACCACTACTTTGGCCCTATAGGATCCTACACCATCCCACTACTTTGGCCCTATAGGATCCTACACCATCCCACTACTTTGGCCCTATAGGATCCTACACCATCCCACTACTTTGGCCCTATAGGATCCTACACCATCCCACTACTTTGGCCCTATAGGATCCTACACCATCCCACTACTTTGGCCCTATAGGATCCTACACCATCCCACTACTTTGGCCCTATAGGATCCTACACCATCCCACTACTTTGGCCCTATAGGATCCTACACCATCACCATCCCACTACTTTAACCCTGAAGGATCCTACACCATCCCATCCCACTACTTTAACCCTAAAGGATCCAACACCATCCCACTACTTTAACCCTGAAGGATCCTACACCATCCCACTACTTTAACCCTAAAGGATCCTACACCATCCCATCCCACTACTTCAACCCTTTCCCACTACCCCTAAAGGATCCAACACCATCCCACTACTTTATCCCTGAAGGATCCTACACCATCCCACTACTTTAACCCTAAATCATCCTACACCATCCCACTACTTTAACCCTAAAGGATCCTACACCATCCCACTACTTCAACCCTAAAGGATCCTACACCATCCCACTACTTTGACCCTATAGGATCCTACACCAGCCCATCCCACTACTTTGGCCCTATAGGATCCTACTCCATCTGACTACTTTGGCCCTATAGGATCCTACACCATCCCACTACTTTGACCCTATAGGATCCTACACCATCCCACTACTTTGACCCTATAGGATCCTACACCAGCCCATCCCACTACTTTGGCCCTATAGGATCCTACACCATCTGACTACTTTGGCCCTATAGGATCCTACACCATCCCACTACTTTGGCCCTATAGGATCCTACACCATCCCACTACTTTAACCCTAAAGGATCCTACACCATCCCACTACTTTAACCCTATAGGATCCTACACCATCCCACTACTTTAACCCTAAAGGATCCTACACCATCCCACTACTTTAACCCTATAGGATCCTACACCATCCCACTACTTTAACCCTAAAGGATCCTACACCATCCCACTACTTTAACCCTAAAGGATCCTACACCATCCCACTACTTTAACCCTAAAGGATCCTACACCATCCCACTACTTTAACCCTAAAGGATCCTACACCATCCCACTACTTTAACCCTAAAGGATCCAACACCATCCCACTACTTTAACCCTAAGGATCCACCATCCCACTACTTTAACCCTGATCCCACCATCCCACTTTTAACCCTAAAGGATCCTACACCATCCCACTACTTTAACCCTATAGGATCCTACACCATCCCACTACTTTAACCCTATAGGATCCTACACCATCCCACTACTTTAACCCTATAGGATCCTATACCATCCCACTAATTTAACCCTAAAGGATCCAACACCATCCCATCCCACTACTTTAACCATAAAGGATCCTACACCATCCCACTACTTTAACCCTATAGGATCCTACACCATCCCACTACTTTAACCCTGAAGGATCCTACACCATCCCACTACTTTAACCCTATAGGATCCAACACCATCCCACTACTTTAACCCTAAAGGATCCCACACCATCCCACTACTTTGGCCCTATAGGATCCTACACCAGCCCACTACTTTAACCCTAAAGGATCCTACACCAGCCCACTACTTTAACCCTAAAGGATCCTACACCATCCCATCCCACTACTTTAACCCTAAAGGATCCTACACCATCCCATCCCACTACTTTAACCCTATAGGATCCTACACCAGCCCACTACTTTAACCCTAAAGGATCCTACACCATCCCACTACTTTAACCCTATAGGATCCTACACCATCCCACTACTTTAACCCTGAAGGATCCTACTCCATCCCACTACTTTAACCCTATAGGATCCTACACCAGCCCACTACTTTAACCTAAAGGATCCTGCACCATCCCACTACTTTAACCCTAAAGGATCCAACACCATCCCACTACTTTAACCCTAAAGGATCCTACTCCATCCCACTACTTTAACCCTAAAGGATCCTACACCATCCCATCCCACTACTTTGGCCCTAAAGGATCCTACACCAGCCCATCTACTTTGGCCCTAAAGGATCCTACTCCATCCCACTACTTTAACCCTATAGGATCCTACACCATCCCACTACTTTGGCCCTATAGGATCCTACACCATCCCACTACTTTGGCCCTATAGGATGCTACACCATCCCACTACTTTGGCCATAAAGTATCCTACACCATCCCACTACTTTGGCCCTATATGATCCTACACCATCCCACTACTTTAACCCTAAAGGATCCTACACCATTCCACTACTTTAACCCTAAAGGATCCTACACCATCCCACTACTTTAACACTAAAGGATCCTACACCATCCCACTACTTTGGCCCTAAAGGATCCTACACCAGCCCATCTACTTTGGCCCTAAAGGATCCTACTCCATCCCACTACTTTAACCCTATAGGATCCTACACCAGCCCACTACTTTAACCCTATAGGATCCTGCACCATCCCACTACTTTAACCCTAAAGGATCCTACACCATCCCACTACTTTAACCCTATAGGATCCTACACCATCCCACTACTTTAACCCTAAAGGATCCTACACCATCCCACTACTTTAACCCTAAAGGATCCTACACCATCCCACTACTTTAACCCTAAAGGATCCCATCCCACACCCCTATCCTACATCCCACTACTTTAACCCTAAAGGATCCTAATCCCACTACTTTAACCCTAAAGGATCCTACACCATCCCACTACTTTAACCCTAAGGATCCTACACCATCCCACTACTTTAACCCTAAAGGATCCTACACCATCCCACTACTTTAACCCTAAAGGATCCTACCATCCATCCCAACCCTAAGGATCCTACACCATACTTTAACCCTAAAGGATCCTACACCATCCCACTACTTTAACTCTATAGGATCCTACACCATCCCACTACTTTAACCCTAAAGGTTCCAACACCATCCCACTACTTTAACCCTATAGGATCCTACACCATCCCACTACTTTAACCCTATAGGATCCTACACCATCCCACTACTTTGGCCCTAAAGGATCCTACACCAGCCCATCTACTTTGGCCCTAACGGATCCTACTCCATCCCACTACTTTAACCCTGTAGGATCCTACACCATCCCACTACTTTGGCCCTATAGGATCCTACACCATCCCACTACTTTGGCCCTATAGGATCCTACACCATCCCACTACTTTAACCCTGTAGGATCCTACACCATCCCACTACTTTGGCCCTATAGGATCCTACACCATCCCACTACTTTGGCCCTATAGGATCCTACACCATCCCACTACTTTGGCCCTATAGGATCCTACACCATCCCATCCCACTACTTTAACCCTAAAGTATCCTACACCATCCCACTACTTTAACCCTAAAGGATCCTACACCATCCCACTACTTTAACCCTAAAGGATCCTACACCATCCCACTACTTTAACCCTATAGGATCCTACACCATCCCACTACTTTAACCCTAAAGGATCCTACACCATCCCACTACTTTAACCCTAAAGGATCCTACACCATCCCACTACTTTAACCCTAAAGGATCCTACACCATCCCATCCCACTACTTTAACCCTGAAGGATCCTACACCATCCCATCCCACTACTTTAACCCTAAAGGATCCTACACCATCCCACTATTTTAACCCTAAAGGATCCTACACCATCCCACTACTTTAACCCTCCCACTAAGGATCCTAACACCATCCCATCCCACCATCCCACTACTTTAACCCTGAAGGATCCTACACCATCCCATCCCACTACTTTAACCCTAAAGGATCCTACACCATCCCACTACTTTAACCCTGAAGGATCCTACTCCATCCCACTACTTTAACCCTAAAGGATCCAACACCATCACACTACTTTAACCCTAAAGGATCCAACACCATCCCACTACTTTAACCCTAAAGGATCCTACACCATCCCATCCCACTACTTTAAACCTAAAGGATCCTACACCATCTCACTACTTTAACCCCGAAGGATCCTACACCATCCCACTACTTTAACCCTATAGGATCCTACACCATCCCACTACTTTAACCCTAAAGGATCCTACACCATCCCACTACTTTGGCCCTATAGGATGCTACACCATCCCACTACTTTGGCCATAAAGGATCCTACATCATCCCACTACTTTGGCCCTATATGATCCTACACCATCCCACTACTTTAACCCTAAAGGATCCTACACCATTCCACTACTTTAACCCTAAAGGATCCTACACCATCCCACTACTTTGGCCCTAAAGGATCCTACACCAGCCCATCTACTTTGGCCCTAAAGGATCCTACTCCATCCCACTACTTTAACCCTATAGGATCCTACACCATCCCACTACTTTAACCCTGAAGGATCCTACTCCATCCCACTACTTTAACCCTAAAGGATCCAACACCATCCCACTACTTTAACCCTAAAGGATCCAACACCATCCCACTACTTTAACCCTGAAGGATCCTACACCATCCCACTACTTTAACCCTGAAGGATCCTACACCATCCCACTACTTTAACCCTAAATCATCCTACACCATCCCACTACTTTAACCCTAAAGATCCTACACCATCCACTACTTTAACCCTATAGGATCCTACACCATCCCACTACTTTGACCCTATCCTAGGATCCTACACCAGCCCATCCCACTACTTTGGCCCTATAGGATCCTACTCCATCTGACTACTTTGGCCCTATAGGATCCTACACCATCCCACTACTTTGACCCTATAGGATCCTACACCATCCCACTACTTTGACCCTATAGGATCCTACACCAGCCCATTCCACTACTTTAACCCTAAAGGATCCTA
>NC_060190.1:1348841-1408061 GCF_021184085.1 Oncorhynchus gorbuscha
TTAATCCTAAAGGATCCTACACCATCCCATCCCACAACTTTGGCCCTATAGGATCCTACACCATCCCACTACTTTAACCCTAAAGGATCCTACACCATCCCACTACTTTAACCCTAAAGGATCCTACACCATCCCACTACTTTAACCCTATAGGATCCAACACCATCCCATCCCACTACTTTAACCCTGAAGGATCCTACACCATCCCATCCCACTACTTTAACCCTAAAGGATCCTACACCATCCCACTACTTTAACCCTGAAGGATCCAACACCATCCCACTACTTTAACCCTAAAGGATCCAACACCATCCCACTACTTTAACCCTAAAGGATCCAACACCATCCCACTACTTTAACCCTAAATCATCCTACACCATCCCACTACTTTAACCCTAAAGGATCCAACACCATCCCACTACTTTAACCCTGAAGGATCCTACACCATCCCACTACTTTAACCCTAAAGGATCCAACACCATCCTACTACTTTAACCCTATAGGATCCTACACCATCCCACTACTTTAACCCTAAAGGATCCAACACCATCCCTCCCACTACTTTAACCCTAAAGTATCCTACACCATGCCACTACTTTAACCCTATAGGATCCTACACCATCCCACTACTTTAACCCTGAAGGATCCTACACCATCCCACTACTTTAACCCTGAAGGATCCTACACCATCCCACTACTTTAACCCTAAATCATCCTACACCATCCCACTACTTTAACCCTAAAGGATCCAACACCATCCCACTACTTTAACCCTGAAGGATCCTACACCATCCCACTACTTTAACCCTAAAGGATCCAACACCATCCTACTACTTTAACCCTATAGGATCCTACACCATCCCACTACTTTAACCCTAAAGGATCCAACACCATCCCTCCCACTACTTTAACCCTAAAGTATCCTACACCATGCCACTACTTTAACCCTATAGGATCCTACACCATCCCACTACTTTAACCCTGAAGGATCCTACACCATCCCACTACTTTAACCCTATAGGATCCTACACCATCCCACTACTTTAACCCTAAAGGATCCTACTCCATCCCACTACTTTAACCCTATAGGATCCTACACCATCCCACTACTTTGGCCCTATAGGATCCAACACCAGCCCACTACTTTAACCCTAAAGGATCCTACACCATCCCACTACTTTAACCCTAAATGATCCAACACCATCCCACTACTTTAACCCTAAAGGATCCTACACCATCCCACTACTTTGGCCCTATAGGATCCTACACCATCCCACTACTTTGGCCCTATAGGATCCTACACCATCCCACTACTTTGGCCCTATAGGATCCTACACCATCCCACTACTTTGGCCCTATAGGATCCTACACCATCCCACTACTTTGGCCCTATAGGATCCTACACCATCCCACTACTTTGGCCCTATAGGATCCTACACCATCCCACTACTTTGGCCCTATATGATCCTACACCATCCCACTACTTTGGCCCTATAGGATCCTACACCATCCCACTACTTTAACCCTAAAGGATCCTACACCATCCCACTACTTTAACCCTATAGGATCCTACACCATCCCACTACTTTAACCCTATAGGATCCTACACCATCCCACTACTTTAACCCTAAAGGATCCAACACCATCCCTCCCACTACTTTAACCCTAAAGGATCCTACACCATCCCACTACTTTAACCCTGAAGGATCCTACACCATCCCACTACTTTAACCCTATAGGATCCTACACCATCCCACTACTTTAACCCTAAAGGATCCTACTCCATCCCACTACTTTAACCCTATAGGATCCTACACCATCCCACTACTTTGGCCCTATAGGATCCAACACCAGCCCACTACTTTAACCCTAAAGGATCCTACACCATCCCACTACTTTAACCCTAAATGATCCAACACCATCCCACTACTTTAACCCTAAAGGATCCTACACCATCCCACTACTTTGGCCCTATAGGATCCTACACCATCCCACTACTTTGGCCCTATATGATCCTACACCATCCCACTACTTTGGCCCTATAGGATCCTACACCATCCCACTACTTTAACCCTAAAGGATCCTACACCATCCCACTACTTTAACCCTATAGGATCCTACACCATCCCACTACTTTAACCCTATAGGATCCTACACCATCCCACTACTTTAACCCTAAAGGATCCAACACCATCCCTCCCACTACTTTAACCCTGAAGGATCCTACACCATCCCACTACTTTAACCCTGAAGGATCCTACACCATCACACTACTTTAACCCTATAGGATCCTACACCATCCCACTACTTTAACCCTAAAGGATCCTACTCCATCCCACTACTTTAACCGTATAGGATCCTACACCATCCCACTACTTTGGCCCTATAGGATCCAACACCAGCCCACTACTTTAACCCTAAAGGATCCTACACCATCCCACTACTTTAACCCTAAATGATCCAACACCATCCCACTACTTTAACCCTAAAGGATCCTACACCATCCCACTACTTTGGCCCTATCGGATCCTACACCATCCCACTACTTTGGCCCTATAGGATCCTACACCATCCCACTACTTTGGCCCTATAGGATCCTACACCATCCCACTACTTTAACCCTAAAGGATCCTACATCATCCCACAACTTTGGCCCTATAGGATCCTACACCAGCCCATCCCACTACTTTGGCCCTATAGGATCCTACACCATCCCACAACTTTGGCCCTATAGGATCCTACACCATCCCACTACTTTAACCCTATAGGATCCTACACCAGCCCACTACTTTAACCCTAAAGAATCCTACACCATCCCACTACTTTAACCCTATAGGATCCTACACCATCCCACTACTTTGGCCCTATAGGATCCTACACCATCCCACTACTTTAACCCTAAAGAATCCTAACTTTGGCCCTATAGGATCCTACACCATCCCACTACTTTAACCCTAAAGAATCCTACACCATCCCACTACTTTAACCCTATAGGATCCTACACCATCCCACTACTTTAACCCTAAAGGATCCTACACCATCCCACTACTTTAACCCTAAAGGATCCTACACCATCCCATCCCACTACTTTGGCCCTATAGGATCCTACACCATCCCACTACTTTGGCCCTATAGGATCCTACACCATCCCACTACTTTGGCCCTATAGGATCCTACACCAGCCCATCCCACTACTTTGGCCCTATAGGATCCTACACCATCCCACTACTTTGGCCCTATAGGATCCTACACCATCCCACTACTTTGGCCCTATAGGATCCTACACCATCCCACTACTTTGGCCCTATAGGATCCTACACCATCCCACTACTTTGGCCCTATAGGATCCAACACCATCCCACTACTTTAACCCTATAGGATCCAACACCATCCCATCCCACTACTTTAACCCTATAGGATCCTACACCATCCCACTACTTTAACCCTATAGGATCCTACACCATCCCACTACTTTAACCCTAAAGGATCCTACACCATCCCACTACTTTAACCCTAAAGGATCCTACACCATCCCACTACTTTAACCCTAAAGGATCCAACACCATCCCACTACGTTAACCCTAAAGGATCCTACACCATCCCACTACTTTAATCCTATAGGATCCTACACCATCCCATCCCACTACTTTAACCCTGAAGGATCCTACACCATCCCACTACTTTAACCCTATAGGATCCTACACCAGCCCACTACTTTAACCCTGAAGGATCCAACACCATCCCACTACTTTAACCCTATAGGATCCTACACCAGCCCACTACTTTAACCCTATAGGATCCTACACCAGCCCACTACTTTAACCCTATAGGATCCTACACCATCCCACTACTTTAACCCTATAGGATCCTACACCATCCCACTACTTTAACCCTGAAGGATCCTACACCAGCCCATCCCACTACTTTAACCCTATAGGATCCAACACCATCCCACTACTTTAACCCTGAAGGATCCTACACCAACCCACTACTTTAACCCTATAGGATCCTACACCATCCCACTACTTTAACCCTGAAGGATCCTACACCATCCCACTACTTTAACCCTATAGGATCCTACACCATCCCATCCCACTACTTTTAACCCTGAAGGATCCTACACCATCCCACTACTTTAACCCTAAAGGATCCTACACCATCCCATCCCACTACTTTAACCCTATAGGATCCAACACCATCCCACTACTTTAACCCTAAAGGATCCTACACCATCCCACTACTTTAACCCTGAAGGATCCTACACCAACCCACTACTTTAACCCTGAAGGATCCTACTCCATCCCACTACTTTAACCCTGAAGGATCCTACACCAACCCACTACTTTAACCCTATAGGATCCTACACCATCCCACTACTTTAACCCTATAGGATCCTACACCATCCCACTACTTTAACCCTATAGGATCCTACACCATCCCATCCCACTACTTTAACCCTAAAGGATCCTACACCATCCCACTACTTTAACCCTGAAGGATCCTACACCATCCCACTACTTTAACCCTATAGGATCCTACACCATCCCATCCCACTACTTTTAACCCTGAAGGATCCTACACCATCCCACTACTTTAACCCTATAGGATCCTACACCATCCCATCCCACTACTTTAACCCAATAGGATCCTACACCATCCCATCCCACTACTTTAACCCTGAAGGATCCTACACCATCCCACTACTTTAACCCTGAAGGATCCTACACCATCCCATCCCACTACTTTAACCCTGAAGGATCCTACACCATCCCACTACTTTAACCCTAAAGGATCCAACACCATCCCACTACTTTAACCCTGAAGGATCCTACACCATCCCACTACTTTAACCCTGAAGGATCCTACACCATCCCACTACTTTAACCCTATAGGATCCAACACCATCCCACTACTTTAACCCTAAAGGATCCTACACCATCCCACTACTTTAACCCTAAAGGATCCAACACCATCCCACTACTTTAACCCTATAGGATCCAACACCATCCCATCCCTCTACTTTAACCCTATAGGATCCAACACCAGCCCACTACTTTAACCCTATAGGATCCTACACCATCCCACTACTTTAACCCTATAGGATCCAACACCATCCCACTACTTTAACCCTATAGGATCCAACACCAGCCCATCTACCTGGGAGGATGGAACCCCGTCTCTCCAAACAATAAATAAAGTTTAGGGTAGAGAGCATCTTTCAGCTGTCCTTTTGCATTTACTGATGGAAAGAAGAATGGATTGCCCGGATGTCAAGTGACTGTCTCAGTCTGACTTGAGAGTACTGACTGACTTAAACGCTGTGTTCTCAGGTATATTGCTACAATCAATTGAAATTGATGTGGTCCTACTCTTTCTAAGTCAAATGAAAACACTACCAGTTCGCTAAATTACTCCTAGTTAGCTAAATTACTCCTGAGTAAGTCCATTGTCCTTATTGGTCCTACCCTTTCTAAGTCAAATGAAAACACTGCCAGTTCTCTAAATTACTCCTAAGTCCATTGTCATTATTACATTCACACTGTTTTCTATCACCAGGTTCTTAAATGTTGTGAAAACGGGTTCATCATATTGATCACAACTACCTCTGTTTACAGCCTGGTCTCACAGACTAGACATAACATAGTAAAAACCACATCAACTACCTGGGTTCACAGCCTGGTCTCACAGACTAGATGTAAAATAGTAAAAAATAAACTACCTCGGTTTACAGCCTGGTCTCACAGACTAGACGTAACATAGTAAAAATGACATCAACTTCCTCGGTTTACAGCCTGGTCTCACAGACTAGACGTAACATAGTAAAAAACACATCAACTACCTGGGTTTACAGCCTGGTCTCACAGACTAGAAGTAACATAGTAAAAATAAATCAGCTACCTCGGTTTACAGCCTGGTCTCACAGACTAGACGTAACATAGTAAAAATAAATCAACTACCTTGGTTTACAGCCTGGTCTCACAGACTAGACGTAACATAATCTCCCTTAAATATTTCCAAATATATATATTTTCTGTAGTGCTTTGATCAGTCTCTACACTTCAACATCCCATGAAAATTAATATAAAAAACAAAACATGATTTGAAGCTTTACATGTATATTTGTTATATAGTTTTTAGTTAAGGTAAGACAGACTGACATGATTACATTTTTATTTTTTATTTTTTTATTTCACCTTTATTTAACCAGGTAGGCTAGTTGAGAACAAGTTCTCATTTGCAACTGCGACCTGGCCAAGATAAAGCATAGCAGTATGAACAGACAACAACACAGAGTTACACATGGAGTAAACAATTAACAAGTCAATAACACAGTAGAAAAAAGGGGGAGTCTATATACAATGTGAGCAAAAGGCATGAGGAGGTAGGCGAATAATTACAATTTTGCAGATTAGCACTGGAGTGATAAATGATCAGATGGTCATGTACAGGTAGAGATATTGGTGTGCAAAAGAGCAGAAAAGTAAATAAATAAAAACAGTATAAAAACAGTATGGGAATGAGGTAGGTGAAAATGGGTGGGCTATTTACCAATAGACTATGTACAGCAGCAGCGATCGGTTAGCTGCTCAGATAGCTGATGTTTGAAGTTGGTGAGGGAGATAAGTCTGCAACTTCAGCGATTTTTGCAATTCGTTCCAGTCACAGGCAGCAGAGTACTGGAACGAAAGGCGGCCAAATGAGGTGTTGGCTTTAGGGATGATCAGAGAGATACACCTGCTGGAGCGCGTGCTACGGATGGGTGTTGCCATCGTGACCAGTGAACTGAGATAAGGCGGAGCTTTACCTAGCATGGACTTGTAGATAACCTGGAGCCAGTGGGTCTGGCGACGAATATGTAGCGAGGGCCAGCCGACTAGAGCATACAAGTCGCAGTGGTGGGTGGTATAAGGTGCTTTAGTGACAAAACGGATGGCACTGCGATAGACTGCATCCAGTTTGCTAAGTAGAGTGTTGGAAGCCATTTTGTAGATGACATCGCCGAAGTCGAGGATCGGTAGGATAGTCAGTTTTACTAGGGTAAGCTTGGCGGCGTGAGTGAAGGAGGCTTTGTTGCGGAATAGAAAGCGGACTCTTGATTTGATTTTCAATTGGAGATGTTTGATATGAGTCTGGAAGGAGAGTTTGCAGTCGAGCTTGACACCTAGGTACTTATAGATGTCCACATATTCAAGGTCGGAACCATCCAGGGTGGTGATGCTAGTCGGGCATGCGGGTGCAGGCAGCGATCGGTTGAAAAGCATGCATTTGGTTTTACTAGCGTTTAAGAGCAGTTGGAGGCCACGGAAGGAGTGTTGTATGGCATTGAAGCTCGTTTGGAGGTTAGATAGCACAGTGTCCAATGACGGGCCGAAAGTATATAGAATGGTGTCGTCTGCGTAGAGGTGGATCAGGGAATCGCCCGCAGCAAGAGCAACATCATTGATGTACACAGAGAAAAGAGTCGGCCCGAGAATTGAACCCTGTGGCACCCCCATAGAGACTGCCAGAGGACCGGACAGCATGCCCTCCGATTTGACACACTGAACTCTGTCTGCAAAGTAATTGGTGAACCAGGCAAGGCAGTCATCCGAAAAACCGAGGCTACTGAGTCTGCTGATAAGAATATGGTGATTGACAGAGTCGAAGGCCTTGGCAAGGTCGATGAAGATGGCTGCACAGTACTGTCTTTTATCGATGGCGGTTATGATATCGTTTAGTACCTTGAGTGTGGCTGAGGTGCACCCGTGACCGGCTCGGAAACCAGATTGCACTGCGGAGAAGGTACGGTGGGATTCGAGATGGTCAGTGACCTGTTTGTTGACTTGGTTTTCGAAGACCTTAGATAGGCAGGGCAGAATGGATATAGGTCTGTAACAGTTTGGGTCCAGGGTGTCTCCCCCTTTGAAGAGGGGGATGACTGCGGCAGCTTTCCAATCCTTGGGGATCTCAGACGATATGAAAGAGAGGTTGAACAGGCTGGTAATAGGGGTTGCGACAATGGCGGCGGATAGTTTCAGAAATAGAGGGTCCAGATTGTCAAGCCCAGCTGATTTGTACGGGTCCAGGTTTTGCAGCTCTTTCAGAACATCTGCTATCTGGATTTGGGTAAAGGAGAACCTGGAGAGGCTTGGGCGAGGAGCTGCGGGGGGGGGGCGGAGCTGTTGGCCGAGGTTGGAGTAGCCAGGCAGAAGGCATGGCCAGCCGTTGAGAAATGCTTATTGAAGTTTTCGATAATCATGGATTTATCGGTGGTGACCGTGTTACCTAGCCTCAGTGCAGTGGGCAGCTGGGAGGAGGTGCTCTTGTTCTCCATGGACTTCACAGTGTCCCAGAACTTTTTGGAGTTGGAGCTACAGGATGCAAACTTCTGCCTGAAGTAGCTGGCCTTAGCTTTCCTGACTGACTGCGTGTATTGGTTCCTGACTTCCCTGAACAGTTGCATATCGCAGGGACTATTCGATGCTATTGTAGTCCGCCACAGGATGTTTTTGTGCTGGTCGAGGGCAGTCAGGTCTGGAGTGAACCAAGGGCTGTATCTGTTCTTGGTTCTGCATTTTTTGAACGGAGCATGCTTATCTAAAATGGTGAGGAAGTTACTTTTAAAGAATGACCAGGCATCCTCAACTGACGGGATGAGGTCGATGTCCTTCCATGATACCCGGGCCAGGTCGATTAGAAAGGCCTGCTCACAGAAGTGTTTTAGGGAGCGTTTGACAGTGATGAGGGGTGGTCGTTTGACTGCGGCTCCGTGGCGGATACAGGCAATGAGGCAGTGATCGCTGAGATCCTGGTTGAAGACAGCGGAGGTGTATTTGGAGGGCCAGTTGGTCAGGATGACGTCTATGAGGGTACCCTTGTTTACGGAGTTAGGGTTGTACCTGGTGGGTTCCTTGATGATTTGTGTGAGATTGAGGGCATCTAGCTTAGATTGTAGGACTGCCAGGGTGTTAAGCATATCCCAGTTTAGGTCACCTAACAGAACAAACTCTGAGGCTAGATGGGGGGCGATCAATTCACAAATGGTGTCCAGGGCACAGCTGGGAGCTGAGGGGGGTCGGTAGCAGGCGGCAACAGTGAGACACTTATTTCTGGAGAGAGTAATTTTCAAAATTAGTAGTTCGAACTGTTTGGGTATGGACCTGGAAAGTATGACATTACTTTGCAGGCTATCTCTGCAGTAGACTGCAACTCCTCCCCCTTTGGCAGTTCTATCTTGACGGAAGATGTTATAGTTGGGTATGGAAATCTCTGAATTTTTGGTGGCCTTCCTGAGCCAGGATTCAGACACTGCAAGGACATCAGGGTTAGCAGAGTGTGCTAAAGCAGTGAGTAAAACAAACTTAGGGAGGAGGCTTCTGATATTGACATGCATGAAACCAAGGCTTTTTCGATCACAGAAGTCAACAAATGAGGGTGCCTGGGGACATGCAGGGCCTGGGTTTACCTCCACATCACCCGCGGAGCAGAGAAGGAGTAGTATGAGGGTGCGGCTGAAGGCTATCAAAACTGGTCGCCTAGAGCGTTGGGGACAGAGGAGCAGGTTTCTGGGCATGGTAGAATATATTCAGGGCATAATGCGCAGACAGGGGTATGGTGGGGTGCGGGTACAGAGGAGGTAAGCCCAGGCACTGGGTGATGATGAGAGAGGTTGTATCTCTGGACATTCTGGTTGTAATGGGTGAGGTCACCGCATGTGTGGGAGGTGGGACAAAGGAGGTAACAGGGGTATTAAGAGTGGAACTAGGGGCTACATTGTGAACTAAAACAATGATCACTAACCTGAACAACAGTATACAAGGCATATTGACATTTGAGAGAGACATACAGCGAGGCATACAGTAATCACAGGTGTTGAATTGGGAAAGCTAGCTAAAACAGTAGGTGAGACAGCAACAGCTAGTTAGCTAGCACAACAAACAGCAGGTAAAATGGCGTTGACTAGGCAACGGGGCCGACAGATAAAACAAACAAGCAGAATGGAGTACCGTGATTAATGGACAGTCCAGCGTGCATCAGCTATGTAGCCAAGAGATCAGTGTCCAGGGGGCAGCGGTGGATGGGCAGGGAAGCTGGACTGGCGAGTGTTATCCAGGTTAAAAAACTAACATGACTAAATAGCTTGTAGCTAGTTAGCTGGATAGCGTCTGGAGGTTCTTGAGTGTGTTCTAAATTTTTTTAAATAATAGCGATTCCGTATCACAATGGGTGAGGCAGGTTTCCGGAAGGTATAAACAATTTAAAAATCAAAAAGAGATAGAAAGTAAATATGGGTCCAGAGAGTATTTGGGACGCGGCGATACAGACGGTTAGCAGGCCTGTGCTAACAAGCTAACAGTTCGTAGGCCCGAGCTAGACAGGGTAGCAGGGGTGTGCTACAGGTGCTCTGGCCGGGCTAGCTTCAAGCTAAGTGGGTGGAAACGCTAGCCAGGGGTAACCATCCGGGGTTGCAGTTTAGCTAGACAGCTAGTTGTGAAGATCCAGCTGAAAAATGTTCTGTTTGCGGTGGGAATCCGGGGATGAAAAATAAATAGGTCCATTATGCTCTGGTTAGAGTCGTGTTGTTCGAACTGGCGAGAGCTTTCCGGGCTAAAGGTTAGCTGATGACCGGTTAGCTGAAGACCGCTAGCATAGCTGGTGGATTAGTTGGCTAGCTTCAGTTGAGGGGTTTCGGTTCCAAGTAAATATAAATGCTTTAGGAAAAATAGCTACATTGGGTGAGGCGGGTTGCAGGAGAAGTATTTGGAAGCTTAGATTTAGCAAAATGTATTTAAAGAGGTATGCGAAGAAAAATATATTTTTAAAAAACTAAAAAGACTCGATATATACAGGGGACAGAACGACTTACTGCTACGCCATCTTGGAAGAACAGCGTGTTAAATATATTTCAATCTGTATGTAACTAGGCAAGTCAGTTAAGAACAAATTCTTATTTACAATAAAGGCAAAAGGCCTCCTGCGGGGACGGGGGCCTGGGATTAAAAATAAATTAAATAAAACTATAGTAGTAAACACACATCACGACATGAGAGACAACACTACATAAAGAGAGACCTAAGATGACAACACAGCATGGTAGCAACACAACATGGTAGTAGCACAAAACATGGTACAAACATTATTGGACACAGACAACAGCACAAAGGGCAAGAAGGTAAAGACACCAATATGGCAGGCGAAGCAGTCACAACTGTCAGTGAGAGTGTCCGTGATGGTATTTATGAAACATATACAGCCTGGATATATATAAATATATAGCCTGGTTAAACTATCATTATGACCTCATGGATGAATTCTATAATATACTATATATCCTAGAAACCTGGTTAAACTATCATTATGACATCATGGATGAATTCTAGAATATACTATATATCCTAGAAACCTGGTTAAACTATCATTATGACATCATGGATGAATTCTAGAATATACTACACTGCTCAAAAGAATAAAGGGAACACTAAAATAACACATCCTAGATCTGAATGAATTAAATATTCTTATTAAATACTTATTAAATTCTTTACATAGTTGAATGTGCTGACAACAAAATCACACACATTATCAATGGAAATCAAATTTATCAACCCATGGAGGTCTGGATTTGGATTCACACTCAAAATTAAAGTGGAAAACCACACTACAGGCTGATCCAACCTTGATGTAATGTCCTTAAAACAAGTCAAAATGAGGCTCAGTAGTGTGTGTGACCTCCACGTGCCTGTATGACCTCCCTACAACGCCTGGGCATGCTCCTGATGAGGTGGCGGATGGTCTCCTGAGGGATTTCCTCCCAGACCTGGACTAAAGCATCCGCCAACTCCTGGACAGTCTATTGGTGGATGGAGCGAGACATGATGTCCCAGATGTGCTCAATTGGATTCAGGTCTGGGGAACGGGCGGGCCAGTCCATAGCATCAATGCCTTCCTCTTGCAGGAACTGCTGACACACTCCAGCCACATGAGGTCTAGCATTGTCTTGCATTAGGAGGAACCCAGGGCCAACAGCACCAGCATATGGTCTGAGGAGCTCATCTCGGTACCTAATGGCATTCAGGCTACCTCTGGCGAGCACATGGAGGGCTGTGCGGCCCCCCAAAGAAATGCCACCCCACACCATGACTGACCCACCGCCAAACCGGTCATGCTGGAGGATGTTGCAGGCAGCAGAACGTTCTCCACGGCGTCTCCAGACTCTGTCACGTCTGTCACATGTGCTCCGTGTGAACCTGCTTTCATCTGTGAAGAGCACAGGGCGCCAGTGGCGAATTTGCCAATCTTGGTGTTCTCTGGCAAATGCCAAACGTCCTGCACGGTGTTGGGCTGTAAGCACAACCCCCACCTGTGGATGTCGGGCCCTCCTACCACCCTCATGGAGTCTGTTTCTGACGGTTTGAGCAGACACATGCACATTTGTGGCCTGCTGGAGGTCATTTTGCAGGGCTCTGGCAGTGCTCCTCTTGCTCCTCCTTGCACAAAGGCGGAGGTAGCGGTCCTGCTGCTGGGTTGTTGCCCTCCTACGGCCTCCACCTCTCCTGATGTACTGGCCTGTCTCCTGGTAGCGCCTCCATGCTCTGGACACTACGCTGACAGACACAGCAAACCTTCTTGCCACAGCTCGCATTGATAATAATAATAATAATATATGCCATTTAGCAGATGCTTTTATCCAAAGCGACTTAGTCATGTGTGCATACATTCTATGGGTGGTCCCGGGGATCGAACCCACTACCCTGGCGTTACAAGTGCCATGCTCTACCAACTGAGCTACAGTTGATGTGTCATCCTGGATGAGCTGCACTACCTGAGCCACTTGTGTGGGTTGTAGACTCCGTCTCATGCTACCACTAGAGTGAAAGCACCGCCAGCATTCAAAAGTGACCAAAACATCAGCCAGGAAGCATAGGAACTGAGAAGTGGTCTGTGGTCACCACCTGCAGAACCACTCCTTTATTGGGTGTGTCTTGCTAAATGCCTATAATTTCCACCCGTTGTCTATTCCATTTGCACAACAGCATGTGACATTTATTGTCAATCAGTGTTGCTTCCTAAGTGGACAGTTTGATTTCACAGAAGTGTGATTGACTTGGAGTTACATTGTGTTGTTTAAGTGTTCCCTTTATGTTTTTGAGCAGTGTATATTGTTATGTTATATGGTTTAAGACAGACTGATATGATTGTATATATGATGCATATACACTGCTGATCAAAAGTTTTAGCACACCTACTCATTCCAGGGTTTTTCTTTATTTGTACTGTTTTCTACATTGTAGAATAATAATTCCCCCGATCAATATATTCATTGCCCGTGTATTTTGCAGTTACCTCATAAGAAGACTGTTTTATCATGTGGAGATTTAATTTACGTCTCTCTGTTTTATAACCAAATATTATGTTTGTCTTTGGCAGGCGAGAGACCAGACTCTCACTCTGGCCGTGGAAAGGGTCCTTCAGGGGAACGAGACCCAGAGGCGCCGAAACCAGCGAGACCACACCGCTGCTCCCAGTGTAATAAGAGTTTTGAGTGGTTATGTAAGCTGAAAAAGCATGAGAAAATACACACAGGAGAGAAGCCTTTCCAATGCTCCCAGTGTGGAAAGAGTTTTACCCAGTCAGAGACCCTGAAAAGGCATGAGAGAATACACACAGGAGAGAAGCCTTTCCACTGCTCCCAGTGTGGAAAGGGTTTTACACGATTAGGGAACCTGAAAAAGCATGAGGGAACACACACAGGAGAGAACCCCTTACAATGCTCTCAATGTGGAAAACGTTTTACCAAGCTAGGCAACCTGAAGGAGCATGAAAGGACACACACAGGGGAGAACTCTTTCCGTTGCTCTCTGTGTGGAAAGGATTTTACCAAGTTAGGGACCCTAAAAGTACATAAAAGAATACACACGGGAGAGAAACCTTTCCAGTGCTCTCAGTGTGGGAAAGGTTTTACACGGTTAGGGCATCTGAAGGAACATAAAAGAATACACACAGGAGAGAAACCTTTCCAATGCTCCCAGTGTGGAAAGGGTTTTACCTTGTTAGGGAACCTGAATATGCATGAAAAAACACACACGGGAGAAAAGCCTTACCAATGCTCCCTGTGTGGAAAGAGCTTTACACAGTTAGGGAACCTGAAGGAGCATGAAAATACACATACAGGGGAGACATCTTACCATTGCTCTCTGTGCGGAAAGGATTTTACAAGGTTAGGGAACCTGAAAAGGCATGAGAGAATACACGCGCTCTTTCCAACGCGCCCAGTGAGGAGCAGGACTTGGAACCGGTTCAGGAAACAGAACCTAAACCTGGAAAAGAGCAAAACATTTGAGGAACAGAAACAGAACCGATAACGGAAGTGATCTCTACCGTTCAAGAACAGAACCGTTATTATTTTTTGAAAAGCTTGGGAACCGGTTAATGTTATTTTAAAATGTAATGGGGGAAATCTAACTTTTCAAAGTTCTTATTCTGTTAAAATAAAAACCCAAATAATGTCTACTCGTATTTTATACACCCGTGAGCAAAAGGGTGTAACTGAAATAGCCAAATCCAATCATTTGAAGTGGTGTCCACATACATTTGACCATGTGGTCTACCTCATCAATGTTCCCGGCAGTATTATTCCACCATGTTAGAGAGAGAACACAGGTGCTGATTGTAAAACACTTTTGATAAATGCAAATGTTTTTTTTCTTAATATAATTCAAATGTGTAACGCCATTAAGTGAATGTTCATTATATACAGCTACATGATGTATTGTTAAACCATGTAGGAGCAGTATAAACCTAGTCTGTTCATTATATACATCTACATGATGTATTGTTACACCATGTAGGAGCAGTATAGACCTAGTCTGTTCATTATATACATCTACATGATGTATTGTTACACCATGTAGGAGCAGTATAGACCTAGTCTGTTCATTATATACATCTACATGATGTACTGTTACATTTACATTTAAGTCATTTAGCAGACCTAGTCTGTTCATTATATAATCTACATGATGTATTGTTACACCTATTACATGTAGGAGCAGTATAGACCTAGTCTGTTCATTATATACATCTACATGATGTATTGTTACACCATGTAGGAGCAGTATAGACCTAGTCTGTTCATTATATACATGATGTATTGTTACACCATGTAGGAGCAGTATAGACCTAGTCTGTTCATTATATACATCTACATGATGTATTGTTACACCATGTAGGAGCAGTATAGACCTAGTCTGTTCATTATATACATCTACATGATGTATTGTAAAACCATGTAGGAGCAGTATAGACCTAGTCTGTTACATGTAGGAGCAGTATAGACCTAGTCTGTTACATGTAGGAGCAGTATAGACCTAGTCATCTACCTATCTGATGTATATAGACCTAGTCTGTTACATGTAGGAGCAGTATAGACCTAGTCTGTTACATGTAGGAGCAGTATAGACCTAGTCTGTTACATGTAGGAGACAGTATAGACCCTAGTCTGTTACATGTAGGAGCAGTATAGACCTAGTCTGTTACATGTAGGAGCAGTATAGACCCTAGTCTGTTACATTGTTACATGTAGGAGCAGTATAGACCTAGTCTGTTACATGTAGGAGCAGTATAGACCTAGTCTGTTACATGTAGGAGCAGTATAGACCTAGTCTGTTACATGTAGGAGCAGTATAGACCTAGTCTGTTACATGTAGGAGCAGTATAGACCTAGTCTGTTACATGTAGACCTAGTCTGTTACATGTAGGAGCAGTATAGACCTAGTCTGTTACATGTAGGAGCAGTATAGACCTAGTCTGTTACATGACCTAGTCTGAGGAGCAGTATAGACCTAGTCTGTTACATGTAGGAGGAGACAGTTACATGTATAGACCTAGTCTGTTACATGTAGGAGCAGTATAGACCTAGTCTGTTACATGAGTCTGTTACATGTAGTAGTCTGTTACACCCTATGTAGGAGCAGTATAGACCTAGTCTGTTACATGTAGGAGCAGTATAGACCTAGTCTGTTAGACATCTGTACATGTATACAGTATAGACCTAGTCTGTTACATGTAGGAGCAGTATAGACCTAGTCTGTTACATGTAGGAGCAGTATAGACCTAGTCTGTTACATGTAGGAGCAGTATAGACCTAGTCTGTTACATGTAGGAGCCCTAGTGTAGGAGCAGTATAGACCTAGTCTGTTACATGTAGGAGCAGTATAGACCTAGTCTGTTACATGTAGGAGCAGTATAGACCTAGTCTGTTACATGTAGGAGCAGTATAGACCTAGTCTGTTACATGTAGGAGCAGTATAGACCTAGTCTGTTACATGTAGGAGCAGTATAGACCTAGTCTGTTACATGTAGGAGCAGTATAGACCTAGTCTGTTACATGTAGGAGCAGTATAGACCTAGTCTGTTACATGTAGGAGCAGTATAGACCTAGTCTGTTACATGTAGCAGTATAGACCTAGTCTGTTACATGTAGGAGCAGTATAGACCTAGTCTGTTACATGTAGGAGCAGTATAGACCTAGTCTGTTACATGTAGGAGCAGTATAGACCTAGTCTGTTACATGTAGGAGCAGTATAGACCTAGTCTGTTACATGTAGGAGCAGTATAGACCTAGTCTGTTACATGTAGGAGCAGTATAGACCTAGTCTGTTACATGTAGGAGCAGTATAGACCTAGTCTGTTACATGTAGGAGCAGTATAGACCTAGTCTGTTACATGTAGGAGCAGTATAGACCTAGTCTGTTACATGTAGGAGCAGTATAGACCTAGTCTGTTACATGTAGGAGCAGTATAGACCTAGTCTGTTACATGTAGGAGCAGTATAGACCTAGTCTGTTACATGTAGGAGCAGTATAGACCTAGTCTGTTACATGTAGGAGCAGTATAGACCTAGTCTGTTACATGTAGGAGCAGTATAGACCTAGTCTGTTACATGTAGGAGCAGTATAGACCTAGTCTGTTACATGTAGGAGCAGTATAGACCTAGTCTGTTACATGTAGGTCTGTTACATGTAGCAGTATATAGACCTAGTCTGTTACATGTAGGAGCAGTATAGACCTAGTCTGTTACATGTAGGAGCAGTATAGACCTAGTCTGTTACATGTAGGAGCAGTATAGACCTAGTCTGTTACATGTAGGAGCAGTATAGACCTAGTCTGTTACATGTAGGAGCAGTATAGACCTAGTCTGTTACATGTAGGAGCAGTATAGACCTAGTCTGTTACATGTAGGAGCAGTATAGACCTAGTCTGTTACATGTAGGAGCAGTATAGACCTAGTCTGTTACATGTAGGAGCAGTATAGACCTAGTCTGTTACATGTAGGAGCAGTATAGACCTAGTCTGTTACATGTAGCAGTATAGACCTAGTCTGTTACATGTAGGAGCAGTATAGACCTAGTCTGTTACATGTAGGAGCAGTATAGACCTAGTCTGTTACATGTAGGAGCAGTATAGACCTAGTCTGTTACATGTAGGAGCAGTATAGACCCTAGTCTGTTACATGTAGGAGCAGTATAGACCTAGTCTGTTACATGTAGGAGCAGTATAGACCTAGTCTGTTACATGTAGGAGCAGTATAGACCTAGTCTGTTACATGTAGGAGCAGTATAGACCTAGCAGGGTGCTCCAGTATAGAGCTGGGTGCTTATTTTGATGCTATCTGTTTGTTTAAATGGCTGAATAAGACATTTAAATACAGATCTGTAGTTGATGTTACATTTTATTTTATTCTCATTAACATGTAGGAGCAGTATAGACCTAGTCTGTTAAATCTTCACTAATTAATCAACACTTGCTTCTCTTTGTATGTCTCAATACAATATTGTTAGCTATTTAGTTAAATAAACATTTAAACATTTTTAAAACTTTGTCTGGAAATTACATTTCTTTCCCATCAACTTCCAGGTCAATAGCTTCCACACACACACACAGACACACACACGCACACAGACACACCACACACACACACACACACACACAGACACACCACACACACACACACACACACGTACACAGACACACCACACACACACACACCACACACACACACACACACACACAATTCTTATTGACTTTGAGCTCCTTTTTGATTCGTTCTAATATGCGCGCTATTTGCATGTGTAACGCCCACACACTTCCTCGTCAAGAAAAAGTCTGCGATGGAGCTTTCTGACAACGACAAACAAAACTGACACATTTGTATTTGATTTATTTAACTACAGTTCAATGACGGCCTGGGAACAGTGGGTTAACTGGTCTAGGAACAGTGGGTTAACTGGTCTAGGAACAGAGGGTTAACTGGTCTAGGAACAGTGGGTTAACTGGTCTAGGAACAGTGGGTTAACTGGTCTAGGAACAGTGGGTTAACTGGTCTAGGAACAGTGGGTTAACTGGTCTAGGAACAGTGGGTTAACTGGTCTAGGAACAGTGGGTTAACTGGTCTGGGAACAGTGGGTTAACTGGTCTAGGAACAGTGGGTTAACTGGTCTAGGAACAGTGGGTTAACTGGTCTAGGAACAGTGGGTTAACTGGTCTAGGAACAGTGGGTTAACTGGTCTAGGAACAGTGGGTTAACTGGTCTGGGAACAGTGGGTTAACTGGTCTAGGAACAGTGGGTTAACTGGTCTAGGAACAGTGGGTTAACTGGTCTAGGAACAGTGGGTTAACTGGTCTAGGAACAGTGGGTTAACTGGTCTAGGAACAGTGGGTTAACTGGTCTAGGAACAGTGGGTTAACTGGTCTAGGAACAGTGGTTTAACTGGCCTAGGAACAGTGGGTTAACTGGTCTAGGAACAGAGGGTTAACTGGTCTGGGAACAGTGGGTTAACTGGTCTAGGAACAGTGGGTTACCTGCCTAGGAACAGTGGGTTAACTGGCCTAGGAACAGTGGGTTAACTGGTCTAGGAACAGTGGGTTAACTGGTCTAGGAACAGTGGGTTAACTGGTCTAGGAACAGTGGGTTAACTGGTCTAGGAACAGTGGGTTAACTGGTCTAGGAACAGTGGGTTAACTGGTCTAGGAACAGTGGGTTAACTGGTCTAGGAACAGTGGGTTAACTGGTCTAGGAACAGTGGGTTAACTGGTCTAGGAACAGTGGGTTAACTGGTCTAGGAACAGTGGTTTAACTGATCTAGGAACAGTGGTTTAACTGGTCTAGGAACAGTGGGTTAACTGGTCTAGGAACAGTGGGTTAACTGGTCTAGGAACAGTGGGTTAACTGGTCTAGGAACAGTTAACTGGTCTAGGAACAGTGGGTTAACTGGTCTAGGAACAGTGGGTTAACTGGTCTAGGAACAGTGGGTTAACTGGTCTAGGAACAGTGGTTTAACTGGCCTAGGAACAGTGGGTTAACTGGTCTAGGAACAGAGGGTTAACTGGTCTGGGAACAGTGGGTTAACTGGTCTAGGAACAGTGGGTTAACTGGTCTAGGAACAGTGGTTTAACTGGTCTAGGAACAGTGGGTTAACTGGTCTAGGAACAGTTAACTGGTCTAGGAACAGTGGGTTAACTGGTCTAGGAACAGTGGGTTAACTGGTCTAGGAACAGTGGTTTAACTGGCCTAGGAACAGTGGGTTAACTGGTCTAGGAACAGAGGGTTAACTGGTCTGGGAACAGTTGGTTAACTGGTCTAGGAACAGTGGGTTAACTGGTCTAGGAACAGTGGGTTAACTGGTCTAGGAACAGTGGGTTAACTGGTCTAGGAACAGTGGGTTAACTGGTCTAGAAACAGTGGGTTAACTGGTCTAGAAACAGTGGGTTAACTGGTCTAGAAACAGTGGGTTAACTGGTCTAGAAACAGTGGGTTAACTGGTCTAGGAACAGTGGGTTAACTGGTCTAGGAACAGTGGGTTAACTGGTCTAGGAACAGTGGGTTAACTGCCTGTTCAGGGGCAGAACGACTGTTCAGGGGCAGAACGACAGATTTGTACCTTGTCAGCTCGGGGTTTGAACTTGCAACCTTCCGGTTACTAGTCCAACTCTCCAACCACTAGGCTACCCTGCCGCCCCACATAGTAATGACCAGGGATTAAAACAGGAGCAACTAGAAGCATTTTGAGCCTTCGTGTGATGGGAGGATGTATTAGCAGTCTTGCCAATGGGGAAAAGACTAATTTACCAGCTCGCTATTTTAGCTTTGCTCCACAGCAATATAAGTTCCCATTGGCCGTAGTGACCATAACATTGTGGTAATAAAATAATTTATAAGAGATCTTACAAAATGTTTTCTCAGGACTTGTTGTTGTTGTTGAAGATATAAAACATGTGTGTTGGTCTGATGTGTAATCAGGAAGTGAATCCAGTTCAACATGTGTGTTGGTCTGATGTGTAATCAGGAAGTGGAAGTTAAACATGTGTGTTGGTCTGATGTGTAATCAGGAAGTGGAAGTTAAACATGTGTGTTGGTCTGATGTGTAATCAGGAAGTGAATCCAGTTCAACATGTGTGTTGGTCTGATGTGTAATCAGGAAGTGGAAGTTAAACATGTGTGTTGGTCTGATGTGTAATCAGGAAGTGAATCCAGTTAAACATGTGTGTTGGTCTGATGTGTAATCAGGAAGTGAATCCAGTTCAACATGTGTGTTGGTCTGATGTGTAATCAGGAAGTGAATCCAGTTCAACATGTGTGTTGGTCTGATGTGTAATCAGGAAGTGAATCCAGTTCAACATGTGTGTTGGTCTGATGTGTAATCAGGAAGTGGAAGTTCAACATGTGTGTTGGTCTGATGTGTAATCAGGAAGTGAATCCAGTTCAACATGTGTGTTGGTCTGATGTGTAATCAGGAAGTGAATCCAGTTCAACATGTGTGTTGGTCTGATGTGTAATCAGGAAGTGGAAGTTCAACATGTGTGTTGGTCTGATGTGTAATCAGGAAGTGAATCCAGTTCAACATGTGTGTTGGTCTGATGTGTAATCAGGAAGTGAATCCAGTTCAACATGTGTGTTGGTCTGATGTGTAATCAGGAAGTGAATCCAGTTCAACATGTGTGTTGGTCTGATGTGTAATCAGGAAGTGAATCCAGAAGCAGCACTGGAAGTATTTGTAAAATTGTTCTGATCAATTGTTGCTTCTGTTAAGAAATTAACGGTAAGAACTGCTTCAATGGAAGCAGCTGTGTGTTGGTTTTATATTATACACACAACACTTTAGTAAGGAAACAGCATGCGAATGGTCCATCAGCATCAAACACTAGATGGCAAAACACGCTCTAACTTAAAGTGTGCCGAGCCCCGGAGTGTGTCCAAGAGCCCTGATTGGTTGGAATGAATCAGTAACCCTGATGGAGTTTCCTTCTACTAAGGCTTCAACTTAATCCTTCACCTCAGTAACCCTGATGGAGTTTCCTTCTACTAAGGCTTCATCTTGATCCTTCACCTCAGTAACCCTGATGGAGTTTCCTTCCACTAAGGCTTCAACTTAATCCTTCACCTCAGTAACCCTGATGGAGTTTCCTTCTACTAAGGCTTCAACTTAATCCTTCACCTCAGTAACCCTGATAGTTTCCTTCCACTAAGGCTTCAACTTAATCCTTCACCTCAGTAACCCTGATAGTTTCCTTCTACTAATCCTTCACCTCAGTAACCCTGATAGTTTCCTTCTACTAATCCTTCACCTCAGTAACCCTGATAGTTTCCTTCTACTATAAGGCTTCACCTCAGTAACCCTGATAGTTTCCTTCTACTATAAGGCTTCACCTCAGTAACCCTGATAGTTTCCTTCTACTAATCCTTCACCTCAGTAACCCTGATAGTTTCCTTCTACTAATCCTTCACCTCAGTAACCCTGATAGTTTCCTTCTACTATAAGGCTTCACCTCAGTAACCCTGATAGTTTCCTTCCACTAAGGCTTCAACTTAATCCTTCACCTCAGTAACCCTGATAGTTTCCTTCAACTTAATCCTTCACCTCAGTAACCCTGATAGTTTCCTTCCACTAAGGCTTCAACTTAATCCTTCACCTCAGTAACCCTGATAGTTTCCTTCCACTAAGGCTTCAACTTAATCCTTCACCTCAGTAACCCTGATAGTTTCCTTCAACTTAATCCTTCACCTCAGTAACCCTGATAGTTTCCTTTCACTAAGGCTTCAACTTAATCCTTCACCTCAGTTACCCTGATGGAGTTTCCTTCCACTAAGGCTTCAACTTAATCCTTCACCTCAGTAACCCTGATAGTTTCCTTCAACTTAATCCTTCACCTCAGTAACCCTGATAGTTTCCTTCCACTAAGACTTCAACTTAATCCTTCACCTCAGTAACAGTGACTGTATTCCACCCAAAAGGTGCCAAAATAGCTCCTCTTGTGACATAAACAGACAGTCATGCAGCGAACCTCCAAAAATACAGAGTTCACTCTTCCCACTGGGCACACCTTATGTTGAATAAATGTTTTTTTATTGTACCTTTATTTAACCAGGCAAGTCAGTTAAGAACACATTCTTATTTTCAATGACAGCCTAGGAACAGTGGGTTAACTGCCTGTTCAGGGGCAGAACGACAGATTTGTACCTTGTCAGCTCGGGGGTTTGAACTCGCAACCTTCCGGTTACTAGTCCAACGCTAGGCTACCCTGTGATTTAGATGTGATTTCATTAAAACTACATTAAATTAAATGTCCCCCCACCCACCTGTACACACCAGACAGTATCAATCAAACTCCTTTTCAACCTGTGTTCTTTCGCTTCATTAGTCTGAGTCTGGGGCTCTAGGGGGTGGCATGGATTCCCCAGATAGATTTTGTATTTGTGCCCCCCCCCCTCCTCCCCCAGTTTTGTTTCCCATAAACACAACAGATGTAATGTGAATAACCCTGTCTGCTTCTGTCAATGTAGCGCTGGCGGTCCCGTCAGTAGAGCAGACCAGGACGGAGATGTTATATGCCAGGTGAGAACTCATAATCTAAGGAGCGGTGAGGTAGGGGATGTAATAATGTCATATTTTAGTACTTGAAATCCCAAAATGCATTCTGATTGGGCACCTAGCCATGCAATGTCCATAGGGTACCGCACTCATTATCTTGTTTAGGAAGCTCATTGGATCCCAGGGAGGGTTTTTTTTCTCACAGAAAGGGGAAAAGGTTTTCAGACAGCTACAGCTAACAATAGACTAGCTAGTAGCTACTAGCTTCGATATGTTTTGGAAGCTAGTTGGATAAGCTTTGGTCAGCATGGATAACCGAGAAATGGCTGGGCAAAAACCGAGGAACACCATGTCGAGAGCGATACCAAACTCACCGACCAGCCTACAGGCCCGACCACCGAGCCTGAGGACCCTAGCAGTAATTGTAATTCAGGGGAATTCATCATCTTCAATCATCTTGTCGAAAGTGTGAGATTTGATGCATATAATCTTCAACAGTTGTCGAAAGTGTGAGGTTTGATGCATATAATCTTCAACAGTTGTCGAAAGTGTGAGGTGATGCATATAATTTTCAACAGTTGTCGAAAGTGTGAGATGTGATGCATAGCACAGCAGTTGTCTTTAATAAGCACGTTCCTCTCTTGTTGCTTGGGCAATAGAACGGCCTTTTCTCTTTCTGTCACGACTTCCCGGAAATAAATGATCCATTTATCATTCCAGTCACAGCGAAGTGCTTCATATATTCAGCAGATAAAACCAATGATAGGAATGACTGCAAACGACTTTAATAATAAATAAATACAATTATGGTGCGCAGCCATCTTGGCCCTTCCAGCTTTAAACAGCGTCTCTTCGAGCGTATGAACTCGCACAGACAAGATTCATATTTTAGTTTATTTTTAAAAAACGTATTTCACCTTTATTTAACCAGGTGAACTTGAGAAATAATGCATTGCGGGACGATATCCGGAAATAAGTTCATAAATGTGTAATAACGCAAAAATAACAGTTTGTACTTATAGTTAACCAGATCGTGACTACAGTGAAGTTACTAAGTCTTTAGCCACACGGTGTTGTGATTCCTACCCCCCGACCTCTTTGATTCAGGGTTAAATGCGGAAAACATATTTCAGTTGAATGCATTCAGTTGTACTTGTAACTTGTCTGAAAATTAAACATACATTTTACTCATCTGCGTTACCCCTCCAGTCAGCAGATGGCGGTCTGGGAATTTAAGGCGATGCTGCTGGTGTGACGTATAATGTAGTGGACGGAACGCTTCTTTCATCAGCAGCAACAGTTAGTCAGACACCTCCGTAGCTTGATTAGACAAAATAGACGAACCAATAAAACTCTTTAGACGCTTTGTGGTATATTAGCCACTGTGTTGTGAACACATTTCTGTCGTCTAACGTTAGTTATACCATTTACTGTCACATTTACGTTGTTATTAGTCAGCTAGCTGGCTGGTTAAGTTAGCATTAGCCTAGCTAGCTAACATCTCTGACCATGAGTTCACTAAGCTACTCTCCTCCTGATAAAGAAGAGGAGGTCTGCTGGACGGAGAAAGAAGCTCTCGTCAAAGAGGAGGATGAAGAGGAGAAGGATGTTACAGTGAAAGAAGAAGAGAAAGACGTCACAGTGAAAGAAGAGGAGGATACAGTTTTTGGAGTGAAAGAGGAGGAGGAGGAGATGGCTGTCACACTGAAAAAGGAGGAGGAAGAGGAGGAAACTGGATATCTGGGCCCGGTTTCCCAAAGCCATCTTAATAAGGCATCCAATAGTTCTAATGATGAACTTAGTCATAAGATGCTTTTGGAAAACCGGGCCCTGATTAACACTAGTAAGTACTGTCTTAAAAACAGAGGCACAAACTCTGCAGTTGTTGGACTGATGTGTGGCTATAAATGAGTAAATCTACAATTGCTACATCCATATTTGGACTTTTAAATGTATTTATAGGCATTGATTCTTGAAGAATATAACACATGCCTCATGAGCTTAGTTCAACTGTTGTACCCCATCAGATCACCAAATAAGCTTTTTTTTACTCCAATGTTTAGAAACAATGTAAACCAACACTGTATAGCCTCAACATGGTTAAAACTATAATGTTGATATCATGGATGATCAGTCCTTGCATCCATAGGTCTGTCTATGAATTTGAGCGACTGTCAAGTCAACACCTTATAATGCCTGAACATCGTGACGAGGTTATAAAAGCTATAAAAGCTTCTGTCTATGAATTTGAGAGTAGTTACATTTCTCCATCCATCATCTTATTACCAAAACAGTGACAGCTTTGTTATTGTTTCAAACTGCAGATTGATTGATGTGGGATTTAATCAGCAACAAAATGTCAGCCCTGAGCCTTGGTCGGTTGACATGTTTTATTGAGACTTGGTCGGTTGACATGTTTTATTGAGACTTGGTCGGTTGACATGTTTTATTGAGCCTTGGTCGGTTGACATGTTTTATTGAGCCTTGGTCGGTTGACATGTTTTATTGAGCCTTGGTCGGTTGACATGTTTTATTGAGACTTGGTCGGTTGACATGTTTTGTTGAGCCTTGGTCGGTTGACATGTTTTATTGAGCCTTGGTCGGTTGACATGTTTTATTGAGCCTTGGTCGGTTGACATGTTTTATTGAGCCTTGGTCGGTTGACATGTTTTATTGAGACTTGGTCAGTTGACATGTTTTATTGAGCCTTGGTCGGTTGACATGTTTTATTGAGCCTTGGTCGGTTGACATGTTTTATTGAGACTTGGTCGGTTGACATGTTTTATTGAGACTTGGTCGGTTGACATGTTTTGTTGAGCCTTGGTCGGTTGACATGTTTTATTGAGCCTTGGTCGGTTGACATGTTTTATTGAGCCTTGGTCGGTTGACATGTTTTATTGAGACTTGGTCGGTTGACATGTTTTATTGAGACTTGGTCGGTTGACATGTTTTATTGAGACTTGGTCGGTTGACATGTTTTATTGAGACTTGGTCAGTTGACATGTTTTATTGAGCCTTGGTCGGTTGACATGTTTTATGTGTTTATTTAACCTTTTACCTTCAGACTGTGTGTCCACATGTACTTGTTGGTGAGAGACTTAACCTTTCTACAGCGGGATCATATTATTGTGTAGCTAAAAACTGTTCAGATGTTTTTGTGAGATGACTGATTTTCAGGATGCCTCATGGTCTGACAAACCCTGATCTCTATCACTTTTCACTGCAGTTTAAACAGGCACATTTTTTTATATATTTATTTAAAAGTCAGTTAAGAACTTTTCTTATTTACAATGAGGGCCTTGTAAATGGTGGGGTTTGTATTATTCTAGTTCGTTTTCAGCTCTAGGCGGTTAACCTGTCACTTCCCCTTCATCTGATTGGCCAGTCCTCTTCTGGCTGTGCCGGATGGAGATTATAAACCTAGAGAGGAACCAGGCTATGAGGGGTGGCCAGTCCTCTTCTGGCTGTGCCGGGTGGAGAGTATACCATTTGTCCCTGTAAGTTCACATGTGGAACTGCATGAAATGTTTTTCCAGTCATTTAGAAATGTGATCCCAATGTCCCACATTGTCCTCTTTATTAATATAATGACTCCTATAGAGTATAGTATTAGTTTAAAACTAAAATGGACCAATCCTGGATCGCCCCTGTATTATCAGCCACTGAAATAGGAGAGACTTTGTCTCCTCTCCGTTTGTTTACTCAACCCAGAGTGAAACCAAAACACCCCATGTAACCCATGGCAACCTGGTGACTCCTAGTCACGTCATAAACAAGTAGAATGACCACCGTGGGGAAAATAAACTGATATTCATCATCTGGGACCATTCAACAGTCTAGATTTACCAGGTTATTACTAAATAAACTGTTCACCATCTGGGACCATTCAACAGTCTAGATTTACCAGGTTATTACTAAATAAACTGTTCACCATCTGAGACCATTCAACAGTCTAGATTTACCAGGTTATTACTAAATAAACTGTTCACCATCTGGGACCATTCAACAGTCTAGATTTACCAGGTTATTACTAAATAAACTGTTCACCATCTGGGACCATTCAACAGTCTAGATTTACCAGGTTATTACTAAATAAACTGTTCAATCTGGGACCATTCAACAGTCTAGATTTACCAGGTTATTACTAAATAAACTGTTCACCATCTGGGACCATTCAACAGTCTAGATTTACCACCATCTGGTTCATTAGATTTACTAAATAAACTGTTCACCATCTGGGACCATTCAACAGTCTAGATTTACCAGGTTATTACTAAATAAACTGTTCACCATCTGGGACCATTCAACAGTCTAGATTTACCAGGTTATTACTAAATAAACTGTTCACCATCTGGGACCATTCAACAGTCTAGATTTACCAGGTTATTACTAAATAAACTGTTCACCATCTGGGACCATTCAACAGTCTAGATTTACCAGGTTATTACTAAATAAACTGTTCACCATCTGGGACCATTCAACAGTTTAGGTTATTACTAAATAAACTGTTCACCATTACCATTCAACAGTCTAGATTTACCATTACTAAATAAACTGTTCACCATCTGGGACCATTCAACAGTCTAGATTTACCAGGTTATTACTAAATAAACTGTTCACCATCTGGGACCAACAGTCTAGATTTACCAGGTTATTACTAAATAAACTGTTCACCATCTGGGACCATTCAACAGTCTAGATTTACCAGGTTATTACTAAATAAACTGTTCAACCATTCAACAGTCTAGATTTACCAGGTTATTACTAAATAAACTGTTCACCATCTGGGACCATTCAACAGTCTAGATTTACCAGGTTATTACTAAATAAACTGTTCACCATCTGGGACCATTCAACAGTCTAGATTTACCAGGTTATTACTAAATAAACTCTGTTCACCATCTGGGACCATTCAACAGTCTAGATTTACCAGGTTATTACTAAATAAACTGTTCACCATCTGGGACCATTCAACAGTCTAGATTTACCAGGTTATTACTAAATAAACTGTTCACCATCTGGGACCATTCAACAGTCTAGATTTACCAGGTTATTACTAAATAAACTGTTCACCATCTGGGACCATTCAACAGTCTAGATTTACCAGGTTATTACTAAATAAACTGTTCACCATCTGGGACCATTCAACAGTCTAGATTTACCAGGTTATTACTAAATAAACTGTTCACCATCTGGGACCATTCAACAGTCTAGATTTACCAGGTTATTACTAAATAAACTGTTCACCATCTGGGACCATTCAACAGTCTAGATTTACCAGGTTATTACTAAATAAACTGTTCACCATCTGGGACCAACAGTCTAGATTTACCAGGTTATTACTAAATAAACTGTTCACCATCTGGGACCATTCAACAGTCTAGATTTACCAGGTTATTACTAAATAAACTGTTCACCATCTGGGACCATTCAACAGTCTAGATTTACCAGGTTATTACTAAATAAACTGTTCACCATCTGGGACCATTCAACAGTCTAGATTTACCAGGTTATTACTAAATAAACTGTTCACCATCTGGGACCATTCAACAGTCTAGATTTACCAGGTTATTACTAAATAAACTGTTCACCATCTGGGACCATTCAACAGTCTAGATTTACCAGGTTATTACTAAATAAACTGTTCACCATCTGGGACCATTCAACAGTCTAGATTTACCAGGTTATTACTAAATAAACTGTTCACCATCTGGGACCATTCAACAGTCTAGATTTACCAGGTTATTACTTCTAAACAAAAACACTTTTTTGGGGTTTTCATAGGCTTACAATTGTTGTTTTGATTGTTGCTTGAACAGTCGCAAAGATATTTGGGTTGTGATAGTTGCAAAATCCGTATTTTGGATGCAACATTTGTTAGCTTGAATGCTAACACTCATTGACAGGCTTGGTAGCAAAAGCCAACGATAATTTTACTGGTTGAATAGTAAAAAAAAAAAAAAGATAAAGCAGTTGATTTGCGACGCAAACACTAGATTAAGCAGGACATTTAAATGAGCCTTACAAGTATAATCAGAAAGTAGAGTGTTAAATGCACTTATAAGCGTCAGGTAGCCTAGTGGTTAGAGCATTGGGCCAGTAACCGAAAGGTTGCTAGATCGAATCCCCTGAGCGAACAAGGTAAACATCTGTTGTTCTGCCCCTGAACAAGGTTCCACTGTTTTCAAAGTTTAGGCCATGAAAACGGTGTGTATGCTAATTTAGAAACCATGACCCAATCAGATAAGAGGAAATTGCCTAGGAACAGAGACCAGGGCCCAGAAGATGGTTCGCTAAACAAAGAGAGGACCAAGGACATTGCTTTCAAAGTTGTTCTTAACTGACTTTCCTAGTTTACATTCCTGTTAGTGAGCATTTCTCCTTGGCAAAGATAATCCATCCAGGTGTGGCTTATCAAAAAAAGCTGATTAAACAACATGATCATTACACAGGTGCACCTTGTGCTGGGGACAATAAATGGCCACTCTAAAATGTGCCATTTTGTCACACAACACAATGCCACAGATGTCTGAAGTTTTGAGGGAGCATGCAATTGGCATGCTGACTACAGGAATGTCCACCTGTGCTGTTGCCAGATAATTGAATGTTAATTTCTCTACCGTAAGCCGCCTTCAATGTTTAAAAAAATAAATAATTTGTCAGTACGTCCAACCGGCCTCACACTGCAGACCTTGTGTATGACATCGTGTGAGTAAGCGGTTTGCTGATGTCAACGTTGTGACTCAGAGTGCCCTATGGTGGCTGTGGGGTTACAGTATGGGCAGGCATAAGCTACGGAAAATGAACACAATTGCATTTTATTGATGGCAGTTTGAATGCACAGAGATACCGAGACGAGATCCTGAGGCCCTTAGTCGTGCCATTCATCCGTTGCCATCACCACTATTCCTGGAAGCGGAAAATGTCCCAGTTCTTCCATGGCCTAGCATACTTACCAGACATGTCACCCATTGAGCATGTTTGGGATGCTCTGGTTCGTGTACGACATCTGTCATGGAAATTTCCTCTATATACCAAATCATGAGCGCAAACCACACACAAGTCAGAGTTAGTTATCAAAGTCCATCTTTAATTATATGAGCTCAATCACAACCCTGTGACTCTCAGGTAATTCAGTGTCTCTCAATGAATTCTCTGAGAGCCCTTCCACATTGCAATAGCATTTTGACTTTCAACAGTTCAGTATCTCTAATGAAAAGTTGAGAGTCCCAACACAATGGCAAATGGGATCCTTTATAGCAAAGATACACAGGATAAGACAGCATCGGCATAAATCATTGTTCAGCTTTGTCTCCTTTCTCAAACCCCAGAACCATAAACCAATCCTCCATATCAAAAGGCATATATCAAATCCATCCTATCTTGACAAGATCACAGAGACACACTGACTGGCACACAGACATTGTGGAGCCAAGAGATACACGCTTGATGACACTTTGACCTCTCCCCTCTCTGCGGCCCATGCAACTTAGTCTTGACATAGAACAGATAACTGCAACCCCGCCACAGTATTCTACAAAATACCATTCTAATGAGAAATAACTTATAATCATATGATGAATATAAAACATCTTACCTATGTTTACCAACAAATTCTGATTATTCCCTAACACATCGTGTTCTAGTCCGCACCATTATCCAGCAAATTCACACAGCCATTGAGGAGGAGTGGGACAACATTTCACAGGCCACAATCAACAGCCTGATCAACTCTATGTGAAGGAGATGTGTTGTGCTGCATGAGGCAAATGGTCCCACCAGATACTGGCTGCTTTTCTGATCCACTACCTTTTTATACATGTTATCTGTGACCAACAGATGCATATCTGTATTCCCAGTCATGTGAAATCCATAGATTAGGGCCTAATGAATTTATAGAAATGGACTGATTTTCCTTATATAAACTGTACCTCACTAAAATCTTTGAAATTGTTGCATATTGCGTTTATAGTTTCTAGTGTATAGTGTATAGTTTATAGTTTATAGTTTATAGTGTATAGTTTATAGTTTCTAGTGTATAGTTTATAGTTTATAGTGTATAGTTTATAGTGTATAGTTTCTAGTGTATAGTTTATAGTTTATAGTTTATAGTTTCTAGTGTATAGTTTATAGTTTCTAGTGTATAGTTTATAGTTTCTAGTGTATAGTTTATAGTTTATAGTGTATAGTTTATAGTGTATAGTTTATAGTTTATAGTGTATAGTTTATAGTTTATAGTGTATAGTTTATAGTTTATAGTGTATAGTGTATAGTTTATAGTGTATAGTTTATAGTTTATAGTTTCTGTTCAGTATAAAATCTTCACTCACCTTTTTTGCTCCACACAGAGCTTATTATATTATTATATTATTATATTATTATTATATTCATATTATATTATTATATTATTATAATATTATTATTATATTTTTATATTATTATTATATTCATATTATATTATTATAATATTATTATTATATTTTTATATTATTATTATATTATTATATTATTATATTATTATTATATTCATATTATATTATTATATTATTATAATATTATTATTATATTTTTATATTATTATTATTAGTATTATATTATTATTATATTCATATTATATTATTATTATATTTATTTATTATATTATTATATTTATATTATTATTATATTATTATTATTATTATTATATATTCATATTATATTATTATTATTATATTCATATTATATTATTATATTATTATATTATTATTATATTAATATTATATTATTATATTATTATATTCATATTACATTATATTATTATTATTATTATATTATTATTATTATATTCATATTATATTATTATATTATATTATTATTTTTATTATTATTATATTCATATTATATTATTATATTATATTATTATTATATTATATTATTATATTCATATTATATTATTATATTATATTATATTATTTTATTATTATATTATTTTATTATTATATTCATATTATATTATTATATTATTATATTATATTATTATTATATTATTATTATATTCATATTATATTATTATATTCATATTATATTATTTTATTATTATATTATTTTATTATTATATTCATATTATATTATTATATTATTATATTCATATTATTATTATATTATTATTATATTCATATTATATTATTATTATTATTATTATTATATTATTATTATATTATTATATTATATTATTATATATATTATTTATATTATTATATTCATATTATATTATTATTATATTATTATATTCATATTATATTATTATTATATTATTATTATATTATTATTCATATTATATTCATATTATATTATATATTATTATTATTCATATTATATTCATATTATATTATATATTATTATTATTCATATTATATTATATATTATTATTATTCATATTATATTCATATTATATTCATATTATATTCATATTATATTATATATTATTATTATTCATATTATATTCTTATATTCATATTATATTCATATTATATTATATATTATTATTCATATTATATTCATATTATATTATATATTATTATTCATATTATATTCATATTATATTATATATTATTATTATTCATATTATATTCTTATATTCATATTATATTCATATTATATGATATATTATTATTCATATTATATTCATATTATATTATATATTATTATTCATATTATATTCATATTATATTATATATTATTATTCATATTATATTATATATTATTATTCATATTATATTATATATTATTATTATTCATATTATATTATATATTATTATTATTCATATTATATTCTTATATTCATATTATATTATATATTATTATTCATATTATATTATATATTATTATTATTCATATTATATTCTTATATTCATATTATATTATATATTATTATTCATATTATATTATATATTATTATTATTCATATTATATTCTTATATTCATATTATATTATATATTATTATTCATATTATATTATATATTATTATATTCATATTATATTCTATATTATATTCATATTATATTATATATTATTATTATTCATATTATATTCTTATATTCATATTATATTATTATTATTATTATATTATTATTCATATTATATTCATAACTTGCAGTTTCCTCATTAGCAGGGAGGGGCCTATATTGCTGACTAAAAGTCTGCTTAGAGTTTCAGCAACTGTAATAACTTATGCTCCTTGACAAGCTCGTAGCAAAGCCAAAGAGCATTTTACAGGTTGAAGTTGAAGTGTTTTAAAAAAGTATAAACCAGTTGTTGCAGATTTGCTTCAACAGTCTAGATTTACCAGGTTTATAGTTCTAAAGAAATAGCATTTTACTGGTTGAAGTGTTTTTTAGTATAAAGCAGTTGCCCCATGCAGATTTACTCCTTTAAGTTTCTGTATTAAGCAGCGACGACTTTCTGCAAGCACATTGCCCTCGTGCAATTTTAGCAAACACAGAAAGGTTCCTGATATTCTAGAATCATCCATTTTACTACAAGAGTAAAAAAACATAAGACTAAATACGACCGTTGTTGATCACTGACTGTCATTCCTCCTTTGGCCGCCTTTCCTTCCAGTTCTCTGCTGCCAATGACTGGAACGAACTACAAAAATCTCCGAAACTGGAAACACTTATCTCCCTCACTAGCTTTAAGCACCAACTGTCAGAGCAGCTCACAGATTACTGCACCTGTACATAGCCCACCTATAATTTAGCCCAAACAACTGCCTCTTTCCCAACTGTATTTAATTAATTAATTTATTTTGCTCCTTTGCACCCCATTATTTTTATTTCTACTTTGCACATTGCAAAACTACCATTCCAGGGTTTTACTTGCTATATTGTATTTACTCTGCCACCATGGCCTTTTTTGCCTTTACCTCCCTTCTCACCTCATTTGCTCACATTGTATATAGACTTGTTTATACTGTATTATTGACTGTATGTTTGTTTTACTCCATGTGTAACTCTGTGTCATTGTATCTGTCAAATTGCTTTGCTTTATCTTGGCCAGGTCGCAATTGTAAATGAGAACTTGTTCTCAACTTCTCAAAATAAAGGTGAAATAAAAAAATAAATACAAATTTTAAGACAATTGTCAAATAAGTCTACCTGGTTAAATTTAAGTCATTTAGGACGCTGAAATAAAAAATTCATAAATACAAATTTTAAGACAATTGTCAAATAAGTCTATCAAAGCGTTTAAATGTCATTATAGACGTAAATTGTTGCACAACATCATAGGCATCACCTTTTCTTTGCAAAAAGAAACAGTTGACTTCTACTGTTGTGAGCCTTTAACCATCTATCTGACTTTGTCGTTCACACAGGAGAGAGACGGGACTATAGTGGATCCTCTGGGGAGCCTCAACAACCTCATGATGCAAACGAAGCAGAGAAGAGTCTCTCCACATCAGAACGTCTGATAAAACACCGGCAGAGACTCACAGGGAAGAGAACTCACCACTGCTCTGACTGTGGGAAGAGTTACTCAAGATCTGATTCACTACAACTTCACCAGAGAATTCACACAGGAGACAATTCTCACTGCTGCTCTGACTGTGGGAAGAGATTCACCTCTTCAGCAGACCTTAAAAAACATTTGAGAATCCACACAGGAGAGAAACCTTATAGCTGTGATCAATGTGGGAAGAGTTTTACACGTACAAGTAATCTGAAAACACACCAGAGAATACATACCGCAGAGAAACCTCATAGCTGTGATCAATGTGGGAAGAGGTTTTCTTCGATAGCCATCTGACTACACACCAGAGAATACACACAGGAGAGAAACCTCATCACTGCTTTGACTGTGGAAAGAGTTACTCAAGATCAGATTCACTGAAAGTGCACCAGAGAATTCACACGGGGAAAACCTTATAGCTGTTTTCAATGTGGGAAGAGTTGTAATAACTTCAAACAGCCTGAAAACACACCAGAGAATTCACACTGGAGAAAAACCTTATAACTGTGATCAATGTGGAAAGAGTTTTAATGATACAAGCAGCCTGAAAACACACCAGAGAATACACATGAGAGAAACCTTTTAGCTGCTCTGACTGTGGGAAGACCTTTTCAAAATTATATACATTGCAATCCCACCAGAGAATTCACACGGGAGAGAAACCTTATAGCTGCTCTGACTGTGGGAAGACCTTTTCAAAATTATATACATTACAATCACACCAGAGAATACACACAGGAGAGAAACCTTACAGCTGTGATCAATGTGGAAAGAGTTTTGTTACGTCTAGCCATCTGACTCTACACCGGAGAATACACACAGGAGAGAAGCCTTATATCTGTGATCAATGTGGGAAGAGATACACTGATAAAAGATCTCTGATTAAACATCAGAAAGTACATACATGAAGGACTTGTTTCATGATATCAATGAAATGATGTCACAATGTAGAATGTTTTAACATTGTAGTAGGATCATTCTAATGACGTCACAATGTAGAAGCCTAAATGTTTGTCCCCTGATCTATTGATTTCAGCATGATGTGGATATTAGCCTCATCAGGGGGAAAATCCAGGTTTTGAAAGAGTCCTAAAGTGTTGGGTTAGAATGAAATGCAGGGTTAGGGTTAGCAACCCACTTGAATGAAATGCAACACTTCAAAATGTAGCCGACTGTCTTCTGCAGATTATCTAACAAGAAACAATCTGATTTCCCCCCTAATCATATATATCCCTCTATACCTCTATATGTCCCCCCTAATCATATATACCCCTCTATACCTTATATTTCCCCCCCTAATCATATTTCCCCTAATCATATATACCCCTCTATACCTCTATATTTCCCCCTAATCATATATACCCCTCTATACCTTTATTTCCCCCCTAATCATATATACCCCTCTATACCTCTATATTTCCCCCCTAATCTATATCAGTCATTTATTGTTAATTGACAAAACAAGTGTTTTTCGTGTTTGTGTAGTTAATAAGGTGTTTTTTTTTTAAATACACAAGTAATATGTTTGTGTCGATAAAACGTTAAAACTGTTTTGACATTGGGGCTATCCCACCTAGTGTCATTGAAAAGAAGACTGTTTTGACATTGGGGCTATCCCACCTAGTGTCATTGAAAAGAAGACTGTTTTGACATTGGGGCTATCCCACCTAGTGTCATTGAAAAGAAGACTGTTTTGACATTGGGGCTATCCCACCTAGTGTCATTGAAAAGAAGACTGTTTTGACATTGGGGCTATCCCACCTAGTGTCATTGAAAAGAAGACTGTTTTGACATTGGGGCTATCCCACCTAGTGTCATTGAAAAGACTGTTTTGACATTGGGGCTATCCCACCTAGTGTCATTGAAAAAGAAGACTGTTTTGACATTGGGGCTATCCCACCTAGTGTCATTGAAAAGAAGACTGTTTTGACATTGGGGCTATCCCACCTAGTGTCATTGAAAAGAAGACTGTTTTGACATTGGGGCTATCCCACCTAGTGTCATTGAAAAGAAGACTGTTTTGACATTGGGGCTATCCCACCTAGTGTCATTGAAAAGAAGACTGTTTTGACATTGGGGCTATCCCACCTAGTGTCATTGAAAAGACTGTTTTGACATTGGGGCTATCCCACCTAGTGTCATTGAAAAGAAGACTGTTTTGACATTGGGGCTATCCCACCTAGTGTCATTGAAAAGAAGACTGTTTTGACATTGGGGCTATCCCACCTAGTGTCATTGAAAAGAAGACTGTTTTGACATTGGGGCTATCCCACCTAGTGTCATTGAAAAGACTGTTTTGACATTGGGGCTATCCCACCTAGTGTCATTGAAAAGAAGACTGTTTTGACATTGGGGCTATCCCACCTAGTGTCATTGAAAAGAAGACTGTTTTGACATTGGGGCTATCCCACCTAGTGTCATTGAAAAGACTGTTTTGACATTGGGGCTATCCCACCTAGTGTCATTGAAAAGAAGACTGTTTTGACATTGGGGCTATCCCACCTAGTGTCATTGAAAAGACTGTTTTGACATTGGGGCTATCCCACCTAGTGTCATTGAAAAGAAGACTGTTTTGACATTGGGGCTATCCCACCTAGTGTCATTGAAAAGAAGACTGTTTTGACATTGGGGCTATCCCACCTAGTGTCATTGAAAAGAAGACTGTTTTGACATTGGGGCTATCCCACCTAGTGTCATTGAAAAGACTGTTTTGACATTGGGGCTATCCCACCTAGTGTCATTGAAAAGACTGTTTTGACATTGGGGCTATCCCACCTAGTGTCATTGAAAAGACTGTTTTGACATTGGGGCTATCCCACCTAGTGTCATTGAAAAGACTGTTTTGACATTGGGGCTATCCCACCTAGTGTCATTGAAAAGAAGACTATGCCCGACGTCCAATCTACGTTCGGTTTTGGTTGAACGTTGAAAAAAACGTTTTTTTTCCCCGAATCGTTTCAACGACTCCACTGGATCAACCTAATTTTAACGTTCTTGAGGTTTATGAACAATCATACATCACTCCTAGTATTTACACACACAGTATTTCTTTACAACATTCAATTGCTAATTGTCTTTATTAATTATTGCCAAAACATATTGACAAAGGGGTCTACATTCGGTTTTGATATTTCATATTACATAAATGTAATGTAACATTTAGTAATCCTAATTATTTACGCAACTAACTTACAATTTATTTTTGTATAATTATATTGTTTACTAACAATGTCGTAAATCAAACTTATAGTTTGTGCCAGGAGTCATTACATCATATTCTTACTATTTTAATCAATGGTCTTTCCTTATAATGATCATTATTCTTTGTTTATTGTGTAGTAAATATTTCAGTTTTTATTTTCATTGCTTTATAATTTTCCTGTGAAGCCTATTGTGTTGAATCCATGTCTGAAATGTTCTATATAAATAAATCAATCAACAGACTTTTGCAAAACAAATTAATCCAGTGACTGACCAATCAACAGACTTTTGCAAAACAAATTAATCCAGTGACTGACCAATCAACAGACTTTTGCAAAACCAATGAACAAATATTTGCGAAAGCAACACATATCTTGGTGTATCTTACTATGAAAGACAGTAGAAGTTCAGTATATCTTCTACTATGTCAAAATTGTGCACGTTATGTAAGTTTATTATCACATTTCAACCAATACAATATGTCAAAGGATTCTACTACTGAAACAAACAAATGGATCAAACAGCAGGTCCTGGACAGGTAGCATGTCCGGTGAACAGGTCAGGGTTCCATAGCCGCAGGAAGAACAGTTGAAACTGGATCAGCAGCACGACCAGGTGGACTGCGGACAGCCAGGAGTCATCAGGCCAGATAGTCCCAACATATGGTCCTAGGGCTCAGGTCCTTCGAAAGAGAGAGAGAAAGAATGAGAGGGAGCATACTTAAGTTCACACGGGACACTAGATAACACAGGAGAATTGTGTGATCTCTCACCTCTCTGGCTGTAGAAGTGTTCTTCCTAACCAGTCCTTCAACAGCTCTCTGACTGAGCTCCACCCTCACTGGGTCTTCAGAGGAGAGGAAGGCTGAGGAGGGATGGAAGGATGAATGGATCAATCAGTAATATAAAGAGAGTGTTGATCATCTCCCACCCATGGAGAGACCTTTATACTGTATCCAGGGTTGGGTAGGTTACTTTCTAAATGTAATCTGTTAGTTACTAGTTACCTGTCTAAAAGTGGCATCAGTAATCTGTTAGTTACTAGTTACCTGTCTAAAAGTGTCATCAGTAATCTGTTAGTTACTAGTTACCTGTCTAAAAGTGTCATCAGTAATCTGTTAGTTACTAGTTACCTGTCTAAAAGTGTCATCAGTAATCTGTTAGTTACTAGTTACCTGTCTAAAAGTGTCATCAGTAATCTGTTAGTTACTAGTTACCTGTCTAAAAGTGTCATCAGTAATCTGTTAGTTACTAGTTACCTGTCTAAAAGTGTCAAGTAATCTGTTAGTTATTAGAAAAGTTCCTGTCTCCTCAAAGTGTCAACAGTACCACATATACTGTTGAACCACACTGCAAACTCACTAATGTAATCTGATTACTTTTAGATTCCTTTCTCCTCAAAGGTTCCCTAACTTAGTACCACAGTCATAAAATCTATAACCTGAACCACACTGCTAACCCTAACCTAACTGCTAACCCTAATGCCTAACCTTGTCCCGGACTTTACCTTAAATAACCCTAACCTTTACCACACTGCTAACCCTAATGGCTAACTAACCCTTACCTTAAATAACCTTAACCATAACCATACTGCTAACCCTAATGCCTAACCCTAACATTAACCACACTGTTAACCCTAATGCCTAACCCTAACCTTAACCATACTGCTAATACCTAACCCTAAACCACACTGTTAACTAACCTAACCCTAACCTTAAATAACCCTAATAACCTTAACCATACTGCTAACCATAATGCCTAACACTAACCTTAACCACACTGTTAACCCTAATGCCTAACCCTAACCTTAACCATACTGCTAACCCTACCTAACCCTAACTTTAACCACACTGTTAACCCTAATGCCTAACACTAACCTTAACCACACTGTTAACCCTAATGCCTAACCCTAACCTTAACCACACTGTTAACCCTAATGCCTAACACTAACCTTAACCACACTGTTAACCCTAACTAACTTTAACCTGCCTAACCTAACCTTAACCACACTGTTAACCCTAATGCCTAACCTAACCTTAACCACACTGTTAACCCTAATGCCTAACCCTAACCTTAACCACACTGTTAACCCTAATGCCTAATCCTAACCTTAACCACACTGTTAACCCTAATGCCTAACCCTAACCTTAACCACACTGTTAACCCTAATGCCTAACCCTAACCTTAACCACACTGTTAACCCTAATGCCTAACCTAACCTTAACCACACTGTTAACCCTAATGCCTAACCCTAACCTTAACTACACTGTTAACCCTAATGCCTAACACTAACCTTAACCACACTGTTAACCCTAATGCCTAACACTAACCTTAACCATACTGTTAACCCTAATGCCTAACCCTAACATTAACTACACTGTTAACCCTAATGCCTAACACTAACCTTAACCACACTGTTAACCCTAATGCCTAATGCCTAACCTAACATTAACCACACTGTTAACCCTAATGCCTAACCCTAACCTTAACCACACTGTTAACCCTAATGCCTAATGCCTAACCCTAACATTAACCACACTGTTAACCCTAATGCCTAACCCTAACCTTAACCACACTGTTAACCCTAATGCCTAACCTTAACCACACTGTTAACCCTAATGCCTAACCCTAACCTTAACCACACTGTTAACCCTAATGCCTAACCCTAACCTAACCCTACACTGTTAACCCTAATGCCTAACCCTAACATTAACCACACTGTTAACCCTAATGCCTAACCCTAACATTAACCACACTGTTAACCCTAATGCCTAACCCTAACATTAACCACACTGTTAACCCTAATGCCTAACCCTAACATTAACCACACTGTTAACCCTAATGCCTAACCCCTTAACCACACTGTTAACCCTAATGCCTAACCCTAACATTAACCACACTGTTAACCCTAATGCCTAACCCTAACATTAACCACACTGTTAACCCTAATGCCTAACCCTAACCTTAAATAACCCTGACCATACTACTAACCCTAACATTAACCACACTGTTAACCCTAATGCCTAACCCTAACCTTAAATAACCCTGACCATACTACTAACCCTAATGACGGTTCTGGTCATGGTTGGGTTCCAACTGACCTTCAGACCCTCAGAAACAAACCACCACTAGAATATTCACAAAGAAGCCTGGTAGGGAGTATATTGAATTTTGAATGAACCTTTTCTGTCTTACTGTTCTAGCATCTGAATCAGAGGTGATACGGGATATGATATATGTCCTGTCTAGGTCGGTGATAGGGAAGAATATTGAATCAGAGGTGATACGGGATATGATATATGTCCTGTCTAGGTCGGTGATAGGGTAGAATATTGAATCAGAGGTGATATGATATATGTCCTGTCTAGGTCGGTGATAGGGTAGAATATTGAATCAGAGGTGATATGATATATGTCCTGTCTAGGTCGGTGATAGGGTAGAATATTGAATCAAAGGTGATATGGGATAGGATATATGTCCTGTCTAGGTCTGTGATAGGGTAGAATATTGAATCAGAGGTGATATGATATATGTCCTGTCTAGGTCGGTGATAGGGTAGAATATTGATTCAGAGGCTATATATATATATGTCCTGTCTAGATCGGTGATAGGGTAGAATATTGAATCAGAGGTGATATGGGATATGTCCTGTCTAGGTCGGTGATAGGGTAGAATATTGATTCAGAGGTGATATGATATATGTCCTGTCTAGGTCGGTGATAGGGTAGAATATTGAATCAGAGGTGATATGGGATATGTCCTGTCTAGGTCGGTGATAGGGTAGAATATTGAATCAGAGGTGATATGATATATGTCCTGTCTAGGTCGGTGATAGGGTAGAATATTGATTCAGAGGCTATATATATATATGTCCTGTCTAGGTCGGTAATAGGGTAGAATATTGAATCAGAGGTGATATGATATATGTCCTGTCTAGGTCGGTGATAGGGTAGAATATTGAATCAGAGGTGATATGGGATATGATATATATGTCCTGTCTAGGTCGGTGATAGGGTAGAATATTGAATCAGAGGTGATATGATATATGTCCTGTCTAGGTCAGTTCTACATCTACACATACAGTTTAAATGTCACAAATAAACTGCTTTTCACAGATGTTCTACTTCCCTAACATTAAAACAAATGATACATTTTCCCGTTACAGTATTTTTTTATTACGTAGGCTACCCAGCATTCCCTGCGAAGCCTTTGCTTCAGGAATTAGTTGTGAATGCAGCCGCAGAGCATGTTTATAGTGTGTCGGTTGGTGGGGTTTTCGTGCAAGGGCTTTTTGTTATGTCGTTTTGATATTGTCATATTTCATCACATTTAGTCGTCGACGTTACATTCTTTGCAAATTAAGCAAGCACATTTCCCCTCATATACTTACCGGGTATTATCAATGGCTGCCCCCCCTCCCCAAAAATATTTTGTGATGAAGTGACGTTACGAAAATTTCAGAGGTACATGATTGGCTTACAACCAATTGAAACAAGCTAGGCTCTTCATTGGCGTTTTTTTTTGCTCTCTTTCTCTGAATTGGAACAAGCTGAAGTATCTGATTGGAGGAGAGAGGTAATGGAACAATTTGGACAATTTGAATAGAGAGGAATGCGTGAAAGGATCACACAAAGAAATTGCCCGGATAATGGGGGCGGGGTTTTGCTGGGTGAGAGGAGGACCGGTTCTTCTCAGTCCAAGGAAGAGGAAAATAGGGGTGGGGTTTTGCTGGGTGAGAGGAGGACCGGTTCTTCTCAGTCCAAGGAAGAGGGGGAAAATGGGGGCGGGGTTTTGCTGGGTGAGAGGAGGACCGGTTCTTCTCAGTCCAAGGAAGAGGGGAAAATGGGGGCGGGGTTTTGCTGGGTGAGAGGAGGAGTTGTCAACAATGCATATTAAGTAGCCATGTGCTTTGAGCACCAGGTCTAAAACAGTGATGACGACAACAGAAGCCCAGTCGAGGAGTTTTAATGATGAACCAGAGTATACATTGGGAAACAGGATGAAAATGGAAGGTAATTATAGCAACGTAAATCCAATAAACATTCAATACTAATGTCAGCCATCTCTATACACAAAATAACACACCATCGTTGCTCTAATGTATTGTGTGTTGTGTGTGTACGACCTTAGTACACGGGACATCAGCATGCACACAGGCTCTATTTCTTCTCACCGTCAGGTGGATGTAGAACATGGTGATAGGGCGCCTGGAGCATTGATTGATTGGCGTTACACCATCAAGAGCAGTTTGAAGAAAGTGCATCTGGGCCACTGACCTGTGGACATGTTCAAAAATAAATAAATATATAAAATAACAAAAATAAAAACAGTTAGTTATTCATGTATTATTATTATTATTATTATTATTATTATTATTATTATTATTATTATTATTATTTATTTTATTTTTTAAATTTGACTCCTTTTTCGTGGTATCCAATTGTTTAGTAGCTACTCAAATCAAATCAAATTGATTTATATAGCCCTTCGTACATCAGCTGATATCTCAAAGTGCTGTACAGAAACCCCTGTGTAGCTCAGTTGGTAGAGCATGGCGCTTGTAACGCCAGGTAGTGGGTTCGATCCCCCGACCACCCATACGTAGAATGTATGCACACATGACTGTAAGTCGCTTTGGATAAAAGCGTCTGCTAAATGGCATATATTATTATTATTATTATTATTATTATTAAACCCAGCCTAAAACCCCAAACAGCAAACAATGCAGGTGTAGAAGCACGGTGGCTAGGAAAAACTCCCTAGAAAGGCCAAAACCTAGGAAGAAACCGAGAGAGGAACCAGGCTATGTGGGGTGGCCAGTCCTCTTCTGGCTGTGCCTTGTCTGCTATCTTGTCTCATCGCTACAACTCCCGTATGGCTCGGGAGAGACGAAGGTTGAAAGCCATGCGTCCTCCGATACACAACCCAACCAATCCGCACTGCTTCTTAACACAGCGCACATCCAACCTGGAAGCCAGCCGCACCAATGTGTCGGAGGAAACACCGTGCACCTGGCAACTTGGTTAGCGCGCACTGCGCCCGGCCCGCCACAGGAGTCGCTGGTGCGCGATGAGACAATCCTACCGACCAAACCCTCCCTAACCCAGACGACGCTAGGCCAATTGTGCGTCGCCCCATGGACCACCCGGTCGCGGCCGGTTACGACAGAGTACTCATAAAATGTGCATGTTGCTTGGGAACGGACCGACGTTAGTCTGGTGTCTCGCCTCAGACCTGCCTGCCATGGGTTACCCTACCAGTAGGTCTTATAAACTACAGACATTATAGCTCTGAGGGTCCTCAACACACACAAGCCTCTACACCGCGTTCAAGGTCTCGGTCCAGGTAGAGGGGAACAGGGAAATATTTACAATACAAACATCCGACCATCACAGCCAGTGGCTCAGTGTCCTTCACCTTAGCTCCCCTTCCCCTTAGCGTCCTTCACCTCTCCCCTTAGCGTCCTTCACCTCTCCCCTTAGCGTCCTTCACCTCTCCCCTTAGCGTCCTTCACCTCTCCCCTTAGCGTCCCTTCACCTCTCCCCTTAGCGTCCTTCACCTCTCCCCTTAGCGTCCTTCACTTCTCCCCTTAGCGTCCTTCACTTCTCCCCTTAGCGTCCTTCACTTCTCCCTTAGCGTCCTTCACTTCTCCCCTTAGCGTCCTTCACCCCTTAGCGTCCATCACTTAGCGTCCATCACTTCTCCCCTTAGCGTCCATCACTTCTCCCCTTAGCGTCCTCACCCCCTCTCCCACCTTCCCCTTAGCGTCCTTCACCTCTCCCCTTAGTGTCCTTCACCTCTCCCCTTAGTGTCCTTCACCTCTCCCCTTAGCGTCCTTCACTTCTCCCCTTAGCGTCCTTCACCTCTCCCCTTAGCGTCCTTCTCCCCTTAGCGTCCTTCACCTCCCCTTAGCGTCCTTCACCTCCCTCCCCACCTCTAGTGTGATTCATTTCCTCCAGCCACTGGGCCACGGTCTTACCCCCTGCAGTAACAGAGCAGAACCCCTGTGCCCCGTCTCCCGCCGCTTCGGCAACCCACATTTGGAGAAGACGTACTGCTCGCGTTGCCTTCTTTTCCCAGATGTCCCCTCCTATTTGTCCCTTCGCCATCCTCTTCCTCCTCCAAGCCGTTGTCCTTGGCACCGGAGGCGGTAAAGAGGAGCCCGTCTGTGGTCCTTGGGCTTGCAGGGTTTGGGAGGGGCCGGGAAGTGCGGGGGATTGTTGCTCCAGGTGGGCTGGTAGTTGGTAGTGGCGCTGGTAGTGGAGGGAGGGGCTGGGCTGCAGGTAGGGGCGGGGCCTGGCTGCAGGGAGGGGCTTGGCTGCAAGGAGGGGCTGGGCGGTGACGCCGGGTGCAGGAGCGAGCCCCAATCCCTGGTGCAGCACCATCCTCTCCCTCTGACGCCGGGAGTACCTGAAACAGGGAAGAAACCAAACACAAAGCTGTCACTCAGATTGTCATTTAGTCACAAGGCTTTTGTGTAACAAGTCTTCCATAACGTCTTACCACTGACTGATGGTCCTGTGATTCAGCTCAAAGAGCTGAAGGTTGGTCTGGGCCATCAACCTCGGGCTGTTCAGCACTGCCTCCTGATGGCCACGTAGTCTGCCAGAATGAGCGCCCACCTGCTCTTCTTGACGCCGGCAGACTGCGTGGCGCTGGGACAGAGCTGACTGCAAATTGGTCTCCACCAAACGTCCGGTGCCCGGCCAATTTGCAGGGCCCGAGTTGAGACCGAGATGGGAACTGAAACAAAGGAGATAAATAATTAGAGAACATTAAAAAAATAATGATAACCATCGCCTGAAATTCATATGCATTTAATGTAGAGGCAATATAATAGTGAGGACATGAACAACATACCGTTGGAGTCTATTCCTCAATGGACGACTTCTCCCCTTCGTTGCCTTGAACCGCCCCTGAACGATCCTCTCCTGGTGCCGGGCAGGGTAGATGGCGCCACCAGACCGTCTACCCTGTGGTCCGACAGCCCCTGAACGATCCTCTCCTGGTGCCGGGCAGGGTAGATGGCGCCACCAGACCGTCTACCCTGTGGTCCGACAGCCCCTGAACGATCCTCTCCTGGTGCCGGGCAGGGTAGATGGAACCAGACCCCTGGCGATCCTCTCCTGGTACCCGGGCAGGGTAGATGGCCGACCGTCTACCCTGTGGTCCGACAGCCCCTGAACGATCCTCTCCTGGTGCCGGGCAGGGTAGATGGCGCCACCAGACCGTCTACCCTGTGGTCCGACAGCCCCTGAACGATCCTCTCCTGGTGCCGGGCAGGGTAGATGGCGCCACCAGGTCCGACCGCCCCTGAACGATCCTCTCCTGGTGCCCTGTGGTCCGACAGCCCCTGAACGATCCTCTCCTGGTGCCGGGCAGGGTAGATGGCGCCACCAGACCGTCTACCCTGTGGTCCGACAGCCCCTGAACGATCCTCTCCTGGTGCCGGGCAGGGTAGATGGCGCCACCAGACCGTCTACCCTGTGGTCCGACAGCCCCTGAACGATCCTCTCCTGGTGCCGGGCAGGGTAGATGGCGCCACCAGACCGTCTACCCTGTGGTCCGACAGCCCCTGAACGATCCTCTCCTGGTGCCGGGCAGGGTAGATGGCGCCACCAGACCGTCTACCCTGTGGTCCGACAGCCCCTGACGGTTCCTCACCCCACCAAGGCCCTGGCAAGCCGACAGACATGCTGGTAGCCCGGCAGTCTATCAGGGCCTTTCGTCTCCCCCTGAAGATAAAGAGACGTGGAAGAATCTATGAGGACGATGTCACACATTTAGGGGTAACACATAACATTCTTCTACAAAAGGAAATAGGAGATGTTATTTTATATTGTGTAACTGATGTTAATCTGTTAAATGTTTCCGCGTGTCAAGTTAAACTGTAGTTTATTATGTAACTGATGTTAATCTGTTAAATGTTTCCGCGTGTCAAGTTAAACTGTAGTTTATTATGTAACTGATATTAATCTGTTAAATGTTTCCGTTGTGTCAAGTTAAACTGTAGTTTATTATGTAACTGATGTTAATCTGTTAAATGTTTCCGTGTGTCAAGTTAACCTGTAGTTTGTTTTGTTATCCTGTTTAGTGAATGATTACTGTGACTATTAATGGGAGTTTAGGCCATGAAAACGGTGTGTATGCTAATTTAGAAACCATGACCCAATCAGATAAGAGGAAATTGCCTAGGATCAGAGACCAGGGCCCAGAAGATGGTTCGCTAAACAAACGGTGTTTATGCTAATTTAGAATCCATGACCCAATCAGATAAGAGGAAATTGCCTAGGATCAGAGACCAGGGCCCAGAAGATGGTTCGCTAAACAAACGGTGTGTATGCTAATTTAGAGACCGGGGCCCAGAGGACATTCCACCGGGGAAAGACGTTGGGGGTCATAGGAAAGATAAGGCGTTGGGGTCATAGAATGTAAAGGAGGTGACGTCTCACAGGGGAAGAGTATAAGACGTTGGGGTCATAGAATGTAAAGGGAGGTGACGTCTACAGGGGAAGAGTATTAGACGTCTACAGGAATGTAGGTTGGGGGTCATAGAATGTAAAGGGAGGTGACGTCTACAGGGGAAGAGTATAAGACGTTGGGGTCATAGAATGTAAAGGGAGGTGGCGTCTACAGGGGAAGAGTATAAGACGTTGGGGGTCATAGAATGTAAAGGAGGTGACGTCTACAGGGGAAGAGTATAAGACGTTGGGGGTCATAGAATGTAAAGGGAGGTGACGTCTACAGGGGAAGAGTATAGACGTTGGGGGTCATAGAATGTAAAGGGAGGTGGGGTCTACAGGGGAAGGGAGGTGAAGGGAAGAGTTTAGAGACGTTGGGGGTCATAGAATGTAAAGGAGATGACGCGTCTACAGGGGAAGAGTTGTAAAGGAGGTGACGTTGGGGAAGAGTATAAGAGTTGGGGGTCATAGAATGTAAAGGGAGATGACGTCATGGAATGTAAAAATGTACAACAATCGACTAAATGGGGTCAGACATCATATCATTATGACATCATAATAGCCATTGATTCTTGAAGAATATAACTTAGAAATGACTCAAATGATTCAACTGTATTTCCCCCATCAGAAACCAAAACATAAGCTCGTATAACACCACTATTGGTAAATTAACACTGTATAGCCTCAATCTGGTTAAAACTATCATTTTGACCTTATGGACGGCCAGTCCTTGTATTCATAGTGTAGTGAATTCAGAGCGAGGCCCTGAGCGGGACTCAAACCTGAGTCCAGCGACTGTCAAGCCAACACCTTATAACTGTTTTGCCAAGATGTCTGAACTTCTTGATGAGGTTGCTAGGTGTTGGGTTAAGGTTGCTAACAATAGCTTTCTCTATGAATTTAAGAGTGGTAACATTTCTCCAGCCCCAATCTCTCAGCTGTTTACCAAGTCTCTGGGCAGCCATTTTGTTGCTGTTTAAATCCGAGGTTGTCCCTTTAAAAAAGCCACAATCAAATCAACCAATCTGCAGTTGAAACAATGAAGCGTCATTCATTCCGCCACTTATAAACATTTATGATGTAACAATGATGTGATGATGTAAAAATATGAAATGAAATCGGATAACTAACTAGACGACAGAAGGGGGTTTAAAACACAGTGGCTAATATACAACAAAACGTCTAAAGAGCTTTACTGGTTCGTCTATTTTGTCTAGCAAGCTACCGAGGTGTCTGACTGACTGTTGCTGCCGTCCACTAGATTATACGTCACATCAGCGGCATCGCCTTAAAGTCGCACATCGCCACCTGTCTGATGAAGAGAAACAGATATATCTAGCCTCCAAATACTGAAATAAGATACATATTTTTTTATAGAGTGCACTGAAAATATTCAGCTGCAATAAGAATTATATTGATAGTATGAAGAGTGTTATATAAATATATGTAAACATTCATATACATAGTTCATATATTATACAGCGCCAAGCCAAACCGCCTGACTCAAGTCATCTACCTACCCCTGTTAAAACAGGAACTAGCACACAGCCAGCAATAAAACTACCCCCCTAACACTATCCCGTCAGCTTTGTTTGCCTCCCGACCCCAGGAAACAAAGACATTCCATCGCAAGAACACATACACCCAGCCATAGTAAACTGCCCCTCTACCTCACGAACCCCTGACACAAAACATCTCCTAGAATAAACAGTCTTCTCCTCTTCTACTGGTCGGGTGCCCAGAACAGAAGACTGCTGTGCACCAATGGGGGCTTTACTCTGGCTAGAGCGGGTCCGCCTCCAACCCTACGGGACCATTCAGAAGGCATCACGACAAGACTCTACCTACCTTATTCTATGTATAAAAAATGAATGTAACCTTTGTATAAGTTCTCTTTTTCACCTGACTCCTTATCGGGTTATATGAACTAGATCCGTGCACTAGTAAAACTGCAGGACAAGATATCTTTTAACTCATTAAAACTGCCTTTTGTTACAACTGAAATCCACTCTGTCCAGCGCCCGTGATGTGGTCGCGACTCTCCAGTATTTAACAAGAGGTAACTCCATGGACCATTTATCCAATGTATTGTAAAGCTAGCCAATGTTACAGTTTGAATAGCCTAGCCTGCTACTGTAAATGTATTTTTTTAATGTATTTATTTATTATTTTATTAATAAATGTATTTAAGGCTGAAATTAGATAGTAATATTGTTTAGAGTGCACTGAAAATATTCAGCTGCAATAAGAATTATCTTGATAGTATGAAGAGGTAACTCCATGGACCATTTATCCAATGTATTGTAAAGCTAGCCAATGTTACAGTTTGAATAGCCTAGCCAGCTACTGTAAATGTATTTTTTTAAAAATGTATTTATGTTTTTTTTTATTAATAACAAAACAATATATAAAGTACATGAGGGAACACAGGCATGCATAGATTACAAGACAATAGACAATCGAGCTAGAGGCCCACCTCTGGGGCTGGGGCGGGGCTAGGGGGAACAAACTACAATATCACATTACAATTACACAAGGACCTTGTTAAGGACATGCATATACTTACAATTCTAACAGCTTTTTTGTTAGTAGAGCATTTAACCGTCTTATTAAAATACAGTTCAATTTATTTTTGTAGGGTACGAAAATGTGGTTTTCTGTTTGTAAATTTACATTTGTGTATATGAAATTTGGCCAAAAGAATAATGAAATTAATTACATAAAAATGATTCAGTTTATTTCTATTGTATGTAAAGAATCCAAACAGTACATCTCTCAACAATAATGTAAAATCTTCATAAATGTGTTCAATTATAAATCTACTGATGTCTTGCCACAGTTTTCTTACATGCATACAATGCCAAAAAAGATGCACAACTGTTTCTGGGTGGTCATTACAAAAGGAGCAATTTGAGTTGATGTTTTCCTTAAACTTCTTCATATAGTGGTTGGCAGGATAATATTTGTGAATAATTTTAAAGGAAACTTCCTTAATTTTGTTAACAAGTAGGTATGTGTGTGGCAACATCCAAACTTTTTTCCCAACAGATATTAACAATAAATCCATTCCAATAAGGAATGACATAAGGTATGGATACAACATCCTGCTGAAACAAGGATCGTATCGCTCTGTTGTTGAATGGACCAAAAGAGAAACAAAATCTTTCCTACTGAAGATGGCGATATTTCTACTGTGACGTATAATCTACATAAGGTATAGATACAACATCCTGCTGAAACGCTACTGTAAATGTCCATTTGTGTTTCATAGTTACATCGTAGATAAAAGCAGGTCATTGGTTGCCTCGATCACAGGGGTCTGTACTGGACTTCTGATTGGTTCCAAGTTTACGAGTTTGGCAAATTTGACTGAGCAGACAGACAGAGTGTTAAAATGTACTTTTCATGAGAAAATGTGCAAGAATTGAAGGTGACAACAAAAGTTATAGTCATAACAATTTTGTACTGTGATATCTTGCCCACTCCAGTCACCATATGGCGGTCTGCGACTTTAAGGCGATGCTGCTGGTGTGACGTATAATGTAGTGGACGGAACTCTTCTTTCAACAGCAGCAACAGTTAGTCAGACACCTCGGTAGCTTGATAGACAAAATAGACGAACCAATAAAGCTCTGTAGACGCTTTCATGTATATTAGCCACTGTGTTTAAATCAACTTCTGTCGTTTAGTTAGTTATCCCATTTAATTTCATATTTACGGTGTTGTTATTATTCAGCTAGCTCCTTGTTAAGTTAGCATTAGCCTAGCTAGCTAACATCTCTGACCATGAGTTCACTAAGCTACTCTCCTCCTGTTAAAGAAGAGGTGGTCTGCTGGACGGAGAAAGAAGCTCTGGGGCTGAACATTGTCGTGAAAGAGGAGGAGGAAGAGGAGGTTACAATACAAAAACAAGTAGAGATTGAGGCTGTTACCGTGAAAGAAGAGAAAGACGTTTCAGTGAAAGAAGAGGAAGATGTGTTCAGAGTGAAAGAGGAGGATGTTACAGTAAAAGAAGAGGAGGGAGAGAAAGAGGAGGATGGGGAGATGACTGTCACATCGAAAAAGGAGGAGGAAGAAGACGAGGAAACTGGATATCTGGGCCCGGTTTCCCAAAGTCATCTTAAGGCATCCAATGGTTTTAACGATGAACTCAACCGTAAAATGTGTTTGAAAAACCCTTCCCGATTAACACTAGTAAGTACCGTCTTAAAACAGAGGCACAAACTCTGCAGTTGTTGAACTGATGTTTGGTGTTAAAGTGACATTGCTACATCCATTTTTGGACTTTTAAATTATTTATTTATAGGCATTGATTCTTGAAGAATATAACACATGCCTCAAGAGCTTAGTTCAACTGTTGTACCACATCAGAAAAATTACAGCTTTGTTATTGTTTAAACTGCATATTGGTTGATTGATGTGTTTTTTTTAAATGGGGCAAACTAGGATTTAAACCGCAACAAAATGGCTGCCCAGAGACTTGGTTAACAGCTGAGGGATGGGGGAAGGAGAAGTGTTACCACTCTCAAATTCATAGAGAACGATATTGTAGAAACCTTAACCCAACACCTAGCGACCTCGTCAAGAAGTTCAGACATCTTGGCGTAACAGTTAAAAGGTGTTGACTTGACAGCCGCTGGACCCAGGTTTGAGTTCAGCTCAGGGCCTCCCCCTGAGGACTGGCCATCCATAAGGTCATAATGATAGTTTTAACCAGATTTTGAGGCTATACAGTGTTTGTTCATGAACAATGGCCTTTAACAAGCTTATGTTTTGGTTTCTGATGGGGGAAATACAGTTGAATAATCTACAATGTTATTCAATTCAAAGTGTTTGGTGGATATTTCAACTCTGTAGTTGTGAGGGTGAATATCTGACTGAAAAGGTTTATGCTTCTGCTTTCAGACACAGCTCGTTCTAGCTCCGTTAACGATCTAATTACATCGTCACGTCATTGTGTAATTACACCGTCACGTCATTGTGTAATTACACCGTCACGTCATTGTGTAATTACATCGTCACGTCATTGTGTAATTACATCGTCACGTCATTGTGTAATTACATAGTCACGTCCTTGTTTTAGGGAGGCAGCGTGGTTGTAAATCAAATCAAAGTTTATTTGTCACGTTCACCTTACAGTGAAATGCTTACTTACAGACCCTAACCAACAGTGCAGTTCAAGAAGAAATATTTACCAATTCTTAAGTAAAAAAAAATAGACAAGTAAAGAAATAAATTTAAAAAACAGTTCAATGACAGTGAAAATAACAGTTGTGAGGGTGGTACTAGTACAGAGTCAATGTGGGGCACCGGCTGAGTCATGCTAATTGAGGTAATATGTACATGAATGTATAGTTAAAGTGACTATGCATAGACAATAAACAGAGAGTAGCAGCGCCGTAAAAGAGGGGTTGGGGGAGGGGTGGCGGGTCACAATGCAAATAGTCCGGGTAGCCATTTGATTACCTGTTCAGGAGACTTATGGCATGGGGGTAAAAACTGTTGAGAAGCCTTTGTCCTAGACTTGGCACTCCGGTACCGCTTGCCATGCCTTGGTAGAGAGAACAGTCTGTGGCTGGGGTCTTCAACCATTTTTAGGGTCTTCCTCTGACACCGCCTGCTGTAGAGGTCGTGGATGGCAGGCAGCTTAGCCCCAGTGATGTACTGGGGCGTACGCACTACCCTCTGCAGTCGGAGGCCGAGCAGTTGCCATACCAGGCAGTGATGCAACCAGTCAGGATGCTCTCGATGGTGCAGCTGTAGAACCTTTTGAGGATCTGAGGACCCATGCCAAATATTATCAGTCTCCTGAGGGGGAATAGGTTTTGTTGTGCCCTCCTCGCGACTGTCTTGATGTGTTTTGACCATGTTAGTTTGTTGGTGATGTGGACACCAAGGAACTTGAAGCTCTCAACCTGCTCCACTAGAGCCCCGTCGATGACAATGGGGGCGTCCTCGGTACTCCTTTTCATGTAGTCCACAATCTCCTTTGTCTTGATTACACTGGAGGGATATGTTGTTATTCTGGCACAAACTTAATGATTGTGTTCAAAGTCGTGCCTGGCCATGCAGTCGTGGGTGAATAGGGAGTACAGGAGAGGGCTGAGTACGCACCCCTGAGGGACTCCAGTGTTGAGGATCAACGTGGCAGATGTGTTGCTACCTACCCTCACCACATGGGAGTGGCCCGTCAGGAAGTCCAGGATCCAGTTGCAGAGGGAGGTGTTTAGTCCCAGGATCCTAAGCTTAGTGATGAGCTTTGAGGGCACAATGGTGTTGAATGCTGAGCTGTAGTCAATGAATAGCATTCTCACATAGGTGTTCCTTTTGTCCAGGTGGGAAAGGGCAGTGTGGAGTGCAATAGAGAATGCATCATCGTGGATCTGTTGGGGTGGTATGCAAATTGGTGTTGGTCTGAGGTTTCTGGGATAATGGTGTTGATGTGAGCCATTACCAGCCTTTCAAAACACTTCATGGCTACGGACGTGAGTGCTACGGGTCTGTAGTCATTTAGGCAGGTTACCTTAGTGCTCTTGGGCACAGGAACTATGGTGGTCTGCTTGAAGCATGTTGGTATTACAGACTCAAGACTGAAAATGTCAGTGAAGACACTTGCCAGTTGATCAGCACATGCCCAGAGCACACATCCTGGTAAACCGTCTGGCCCAACTGTCTTGTGAATGTCGACCTGTTTAAAGGTCTTACTCACATTGTCTGCGGAGGCGTGAAGACACAGTCGTCCGGAACAGCTGATGCTCTCATGTATGTCTCAGTGTTGCTTGCCTCGAAGCGAGCATGAAAGTGATTTTAGCTCATCTGGTAGGCTCATGTCACTGGGCAGCTCGCAGCTGTGCTTCCTTTGTAGTCTGTAATAGTTCGCAGGCCCTGCCACGGTGCAGTACGATTCAATCTTAGTACTGTATTCCATGTCGTCAATCAGCCACGATTCGTGAAACAGAAGATATGACCGTTTTTGATGTCCCGTTGGGAGGATATTTGTGATCGTAGTCAGAAGATATTACAGTTTTTGATGTCCCGTTGGGAGGATATTCGTGATCGTAGTCAGAAGATATTACAGTTTTTGATGTCCGTTGGGAGGATATTCGTGATCGTAGTCAGAAGATATTACAGTTTTTGATGTCCCGTTGGGAGGATATTTGTGATCGTAGTCAGAAGATATTACAGTTTTTGATGTCCCGTTGGGAGGATATTCGTGATCGTAGTCTAATTTATTGTCCCGCCGTTGGCGATCCTTCCTCCTCGTCTCTCTTTCTCTTGACGGGATGTTGTCCGGTGTCTGAAGTACATCCTGTGCTTCCTGCTCGTTGAAAAATAAAATCTGAGGTGAGCGATGCTGATCCTGATATCCACAAGCTCTTTTTCTGCCGTACGGAACATTATGTACAAAATAAGTTACAAATAATGCGAAAAAAACACATAATAGCACAATTGGTTAGGCACCCCTGTAAAACGGCTGCCATTTTCTTCTTGACCCAAGTGAATAAGGCGTCTGACGACCAAGTGAGGAATCTTGTAGTAGTGACAGATGGTCAGTGTGCTCACCACCACTCGTTGGTAAGACTTTAACTAGAGGGGAAGACGGTTGTTTAATGTGAGGCTTGGAGATGTTTTGTAGTGTCCATCCGGTATAAGATGCTCAAGGCATGTCTCTATCCAGACGGCCATCACTGAGGGTCGTTTAATGTGAGCTGGTCAGAGACACAATCGCTCTCTCTCTCCCCCAATTAGTGCGCATTCATTGTTTCTCATTTCAGTGTGTGAATTGTTTGCCTTTCGATTGTTAGATGTCTCACTGTTTGACAACCATTGCTGTAGCTCTTTCACCACATCTTAAACCGACACATTTTATGGGGGTTGTATTATGCTAATTCGTTTTCAGGGGGTGCAGACATCAACTCTAGGGGTTAACCTGTCTCCTCCCCTCATCTACACTGATTGGAGTGGATTTAACAAGTGACATCAATAAGGATCATATCTTTAACCTGGATTCACCTGGTCAGTCTGTCATGGAAGGAGCAGGTGTTCTTAATGTTTTGTTCACTAAGTGTATATAGTCTTCTGCCCCTGTAAGTTCACATGTGGAACTGAATCATCCACTATACTACTGTGGAAACAATAATACAAAACATGTATATTCTTTTTAAGATAATTGTCAAGTAAGTTTCTAAAAGCATTTAAACTTCATTAGAATCATCATTTCATTACAGACGACATGGGCCTTTTAGCTAAAAGAATTCTGCTGTTGTGGGCCTTTCTTTAACCATCTGTCTGACTTTGTCGTTCATCCAGGAGAGAGACGTGACTCTTGTGGATCCTCTGGGGAGCCTCAACAACATCATGAAGCTGACGAGGCAGAAGAGTCTCTCCACATCAGAACACCTCAAAAAACACCAGCGGAGACCCACAGGGAAGAAACCTCACCACTGCTCTGACTTTAGAAAGAGTTACTCAAGATCATATTCACTAAAAGTACACCAGAGAATTCACACAGGAGAGAGACATATCGCTGTAATCAATGTGGAAAGAGGTTTGCTCACTTAAAAACACTGGTAGTACACCTGAGAATACACACTGGGGAGAAATGTCACAGCTGCTCTGATTGTGGGAAGAGATGCACCTCTTTAGTTGCCCTTAAAATACACCAGAGAATCCATACAGGAGAGAAACCTTATAGCTGCTCTGACTGTGGGAGGAGATTTCTTTTGTCAGCCCATTTAAAAGCGCACCAGAGAATACATACAGGAGAGAAACCTTATAGCTGTGACCAATGTGGGAAGACTTTTACTCAGTCAAACAACCTGATATCACACCAGAGAACGCACACAGGAGAGAAGCCTTACCACTGCTCTGACTGTGGTAAGAGTTTCTCCAGAACAGATACACTAAAAGTACACCAGAGAATCCATACAGGAGAGAAACCTTATTGCTGCTCTGACTGTGGGAGGAGATTTCTTTGGTCAGGACATTTAAAATCACACCAGAGAAGACACACGGAGAGAAACCTTATAGCTGTGATCAATGTGGGAAGAGCTTTTACTCAGTCAAGCAACCTGATAGCACACCGAGAACACACACAAGAGAGAAATATCACAGCTGCTCTGATTGTGGGAAGAGATGTACCTCTTTAGTAACACTTAAAATACATGAGAGAATCCATACAGGTGCGAAATGTTATAGCTGTGACCAATGTGGGAAGACTTTTACTCAGTCAAACAACCTGATATCACACCAGAGAACACATACAGGGAGAAGCCTTACCACTGCTCTGACTGCGGTAAGAGTTTCTCCAGATCAGATTCTCTAAAAGACACCAGAGAACACACACAGGCGAGAAATCTCATAGCTGTGAACAATGTGACAAGAGATACTCTGATAAAAGATCTCTGATTAAACATCAGAAAACATACATGAAGGATTTGTTTTATGATATCAATGAAATGATGTCACAATATAGAATGTTTCAACATTGTAGTAGGAGAATTCTAATGATGTCACAATGTACAATGTTTTAACATTGTAGTAGGAGTAATTCTAATGATGTCACAATGTAGAATGTTTTAACATTGTAGTAGAATATTCTAATGATGTCACAATGTAGAATGTTTTAACATTGTAATAGGAGTATTCTAATGATGCCATAATGTAGATATGACATATATGATATCAATGTAATAATAATGAGTATTTTAATGATCTATTTATTTTCAGTGTAACATGGATATTATATAGCCTGATAGCCTCATCAGGGGAAAAATCCAGGTTCTGAATTGAAAGATTACTATCTAACAAAAAAAGTGTTGCGTTTCCACTTACCGCATTGGTGACCTACTTGAATTAAAATGCAACACATCAAAATGTAGCTGTTTGTTCCTAATTGTTGTTTAACCGGTGATGTACATATTATTCCCAGATTCCTTGTGGTTTTTGATCTGTTAGTTTTAACAGGACGTGCAACCTCACCCCCCCCCCTTTTGCGCAATTTATTTCCAAGTGATATCGATTTGAGTGATGACAAATAAGTGTTGCATTTCCCTTAGTTTTGGGACCCCTACATTTAAATGCATCACTCCAACATGTAGCTGACTCTTCTGCTAGTTGTCGTTATTCCACTACTGAAGAAGCATGACTCAAATCACCTCATATTTCAAACATTCAGCCTGACAAAAGATACATGTTTTATTATTCCATGCCTCACTATTAAGTGAATTGTTGCTAACACCTATTAACAAAGGGTGTATATTTGGTTTTGATGTTGAATATTTCATAACATTTTTCAATTCATGTAACATTTGCAACCAACTTACAATTTGTATAAATGTTTATGAAACAATGTAATAAAACTAGATTATATTTCTGGTTGGGTATTACATATATTATATTCTTACTATTTTTATTAATGTAATTTCCTTAGAATGATCATTAGTCTTTTCAGTTTTTATTGCTTTTCTTTAGTATTTATCCTTATGGTTGTTGTGTAGTAAATATTACAGTTATTGTTATTCTTTAGTTTTTATCCTCATTAGTTTTTATTTTCATTGTTTTCCATTAGTTATTTCCTGTGAAGCCATGTCTGAAATGTTCTGTATAAATAAAGCTTGATTTGATTTGAACATATTGCAAAACAAATTAACTCAATGACCGACCAATCAAAACAAATTAACTCAATGACCGACCAATCAAAACAAAACTCATTAACAAATATGTGTAAGAGCGACACATATCTTGGTCGATTTTAGTATGAAAACTATCAATTCAGTATAAGTTGGCAGGTAGCCTAGTGGTTAGAGTTGCTCATTGGGCCAGTAACCGAACAGTTAGATCGAGCAGGTAGCCTAGTGGTTAGAGCGTTGGGCCAGTAACCGAACGGTTGGATCGAGCAGGTAGCCTAGTGGTTAGAGGTAGCGTTGGGGGCCAGTAACCGAGCGGTTGGATCGAGCAGGTAGCCTAGTGGTTAGAACGTTGGGACAGTAACCGAACAGTTGGATCGAGCAGGTAGCCTAGTGGTTAGAGCGCGTTGGGCCATTAACCCGAGCGGTTGGGTTAGAGCTGGGCCAGTAACCAGCAGGTAGCCTAGTGGTTAGAGCGTTGGGCCAGTAACCAGCAGGTAGCCTAGTGTTGGATCGAATCCTAGAGCTGACAAGATAAAAATCTGTTCTGGTTCCCAGGCCGTCGTTGTAAATAAGAATTTCTTCTCAACTGAAATGCTAAATGTTAAATAAAGGTTCAATTATTGTGTAAAATAGTACATGGTATGTTTATCACTTTTCAACCAATCCAGTACATTCCCTTCGACTGGATGAGTCACCATTTAGTTTGGAAATGATCCAACCATTATGTAGGTTGGTGGAAATGATCCAACCATTATGTAGGTTGAAAATGATCCAACCATTATGTAGGTTGGTGGAAATGATCCAACCATTATGTAGGTTGGATCCTAAAAATGATCCAACCATTGTAGGTTGGAAATGATCCAACCATTATGTAGGTTGAAAGAATGATCCATTATGTAGGTTGGTGGAAATGATCCAACCATTATGTAGGTTGGTGGAAATGATCCAACCATTATGTAGGTTAAGTTTATGTAGAATGATCCAACCATTATGTAGGTTGGTGTGGAAATGATCCAACCATTATGTAGGTTGGTGGAAATGATCCAAATTATGTAGATTATGGAAATGATCCATTATGTAGGTTGGTGGAAATGATCCAACCATTATGTAGGTTGGTGGAAATGATCCAACCATTATGTAGGTTGGTGGAAATGATCCAACCATTATGTAGGTTGGTGGAAATGATCCAACCATTATGTAGGTTGGTGGAAATCCCCATCGACTGAGGATGAGGGGTCTCCATTTTGCAGTAATAATGATGTTGAATAATAATTAACTACAATCATCAATCTGACTCCATTACCATGTGAATGCTATAGGCCCGTAATAGAATCCAGTGGGTATAGCCAAGGTTGTGAGCCTATCGCACCACTCAGAATACTATAAGATGCAAGTGTCTAGGTTTACCATTATGCAACTATTATTAAGGCTGAGGAACAAGGAGCTAATATTGATGTCTTTAGCATTAAATGATTGGAGTTAGCCTTAGCTCAGAGATGCACTGCTAGGAGAATACGTGCTCTAATATCTTAACATTGATGTCTTAGCATTAAATGATTGAGTTAACCTTAGCTCAGAGATGCACCGTTAGAG